>NW_007067758.1:36859-104954 GCF_000164805.1 Carlito syrichta | reverse complement strand
GGGGGGAGGAGAGGGGAGGAGAGGGGAGAGGGAAAAGTGGTGATCTTTGGTGATCCCTAGGCTGGTCTTTGTCAACGTCTGGGCTCCGTGAGAGAACACGGAGTGAGGCCAGGAAGCACACAGGAGAAGTTGAAAGAATGGGAAGATGGGAAAAGGAAGCAAGATAGCCCAAGAATTTGATCCTACCGATTTACTTTAAGTATGTGCCTCCATTAGAAGACGGTGGCTTCTCTGCCCCAGGTGAACACAAAAATATGGCTGGAGCAACCTGTACTGTGATAATAGGGGATTTCAGGGATCATAGCAACAAAACAGCAACACACACACACACACACACACACACACACACACACGTAGTTCTGTCCCTTGGGGACCTTAATTCAACAGAAGAAAATCTTGGAGATAGGTTCAGATTCTAAAGCAATCCTTACACTTTGAGTATGGAGGTTATCCGTGCTCAAAGTATAAGGACATAAGATTGAGCTCTTAGGTGGGACGGGCACTGAGGAGGTTCATCTGACTGGCTGACCACCTCCAGGCCAGGCCACCCTGCCATTCCAGGCTGGGAGATGACACCACCCTGCCACCCAGCACACTCGGAGGACTTCCAAGGGAGCAGTTGTTTTGGAAAGGGCTCCACCCCAAATTAGCTACTCCGAATGTCCTGAAGAGAACCACGGGGCTATTCCTTGGTTGGGGGTTTTGCTTGATGTGAAAGTGCACAGGTGGCCAGACGGGCAGCAGTTATGGCAGACTGTTAATACAATAGAGGGAAGTACTTTGTCGGATCTTTTCCAATCCGAGCTAGTGGAGCCCAAAGGAGAGAGGCCACAGATTTGGGAAAGTAAAACGTGGCAAGTAAAGAAAGAGAAGGCCTTGGCTGGAAGCGTGGCGAAGCAGGATTTCTGGGCTCACGAGGGAGGAGCAGTGGTGCGCTGTCTTAAAGCATTCGCTGATTTTCCTCCATGGTAATTTCAAGCGGCCCAGTTGGTATCCACTGGCCCACAAAGTTCCCGGAGTGAGCGACCAGCCCACATGGACTGCTGGGTGAGTGCTGGCTCCCGCACCATGTGGGGGGCTCCACCCGCTGACAGAGAGGTGCTGAATGAGGCAGGAAGTCCCACCTGGAGGCTTGGCCCTCAGTGTCGCTGGTTGCAGTTCTAGCAGACTGTGTTGAAACTCTCTCGGGCGGAGGGCAGGTGTAGTGGTGGCCCGGGTGGCTCCGGTAAACATGGGTGGGACTGAAACCACAGGCAGGGGAAGAGTTCGGTGGGCCCCTAATTAGACCGAATCTCCCCTCGGCCTTTTGTTACCATCACGCAGAGAGGCAATCCCAGCAACAATGGCATTAAAGAAATTGTAAGACGATGACTGCTCACAGCCCCGAAGCCTGCGTGCCCCACCGTCTTCGCACGGGGACACCCATTTGAAGACAAGGCACTGGCATCACAGAGGGGAGAGTGGCCACGCAAAGCAGGGAGGGTGAGGCCAGCTGTTCCCCTGTGTGGGGGAGGCAGGGCAGGCAGGGTTATTAAAAGCCCCATGACATACTTTGGCTTTGGCGGTGAGGTTATGTCTCAGCCTGTGGGATCACTCCCTTCAGAGCCGATCGGGAAAATTTCAGTGCCGGCCCGGTGGAGTTATTCACGTCCACGGGGCCTAATCCTTCTGCATGTGTTCTCTCTTTGATAGGGCCCTGCCTTCTGTCTACAAGCTTGGCTTTTCAGCTCCAGACAGGGCCCTGGGAGTGATTTCCCCACATCTAGGAAAAATTGCTAAGCGGGTGAAAACTTTGTCCCCTCTCTCTCTCTCCTTTCCCTTTCAGTTGGATTTTTAGGCAATCGGAGGCCAGCGTGCTCCAGAACGGCCCAGGGCTTCTCACCCTGGACCTGGCTTCCCTACCGTGACACGGGACCCCTCAGCCCTTCCACCCAATGCTCTGTGTTATTTCTTGCAGCCCCAAATTCTTTCTTTCCTAATTTCTCTCGTAAGTGGAATCCCCGTGGTCCACTTCATACAAAGGGGTTCATGACTGCAGTTCACTTAAGGAGTTGCCCTCTCCCGGTGTTTGTAGTTTTACATAGCTCTGGCATTAAGAAAGGATTCTCGCACAGTAGAAATTCTGCCTTCATAGTGGATAAGCAGCAAGACTGTCTGGGCAACGCTTTTGGTGCTCCCTGAAGTCATCCCCTGTGAGGGGACCTGCAATCTAGCCATGGCAGGCCAGCCCTGACGTGCCTGGACAGTCCTTGAGGCAGAATGGCAAATGCCACTGACCGGTAGGTCTGGGTAGGCGCATCAAGCATACCTCATGCTGGCTCCTTCGGTGGGGACAAAATGAGGACCCTAAAATGGTCCCGGCTCTTCCAGGGAGCCCAAAGACCAAGACAAGATGTAGAAAAGGCGGGGGGAGCCGTATAAGCATGGATCCTTTCCTGTGAGAACAGCTGACCAGGCAGAGAGGGAGTCGAGGTTTGGCCAGGACGTAAGCATCTCACATGGCTCAAACTTGTGACTCATCTTTGTCAGGGATTCTCCAATCTGGTTGAGGCTGAGGCACACCCATGATACTGCAGTTTTCTTGGGATGTGCATACCCTTGTAACCCACACACGCAGCCAGCCACACATGCAGGACTGTGGCCTCTCCTCTGCGCCACCCAAGTCCTATTCAAGACAGAGCCTCTTAGGCAGGGCTGAACAGGGGATGGTGCCCCCGATGCACTGAGTGATGATAATTATAATAGCTATCATTTGTCAAGCGCTTACTCTGCCCAGCTGCTGCCCAGACTGTGTGCGTGCGTGCGTGCGTGCGTGTGTGTGTGTGTGTGTGTGTGTGTGTGATCTCATTTAATCCCTGCAACCACTCATTCAGTTACAATATCAATTTCAGTTTATAGATGAGGACACTGAGGTTCAGGCAGAATAACTTGCCCATGGACAGACAGGTCACAAGTGGCACAGTGAGGGTGGAACCCAGTAGACTGTGAATCCCAAGAAGGCTGGTTTTCTCCCCAGTCTCGTGCCCTGGAAGTTCAGTCCACGTCTCCATCTCAGCTGAGCTAGGCCTACCTCCAGGATTCCCAGAGGCCGGGTCTACATGGCCGTAGTGATCTGCAACCAGATTCACGGTAGAGCTGCACAAGTCCCCAATTCAGAGAAGGAATGAGAACAGCAGATAATTTCACTAGACTTTACCTTAATACTCCAGATGTTCCCATATGGCGACAAATGCATTTAAAACCTCTGGCTCTCTTCTTACCTAAAATTTTGATTTGAAAAGGATATAAGAAGACTGCCAACATAGATGTGATGAAGCAATCTAAGCCCTATCTGAAGGGCTCTGGTGGGCTCTGAAGTGCTTCTGAGTATACATATTCTGGGTACCAGCTCCCGTCTACACCACTCATTTGCCGTCTCCATCTGCCTTAGCAGGTGGTAGGAGACATTGGAGCTGGGCCATTCCTTTCTGTTTTAGGGTAACTCTTTACCTGTTTCCTGACTTCTTAGTGACTGCACCTAGTTTCTACTCAAGGTCTAAATGCTTGGGATGGTGATGAGTCACCCGGCAGTGACAGAGCTGAGATGGATGCTACAATCATAACAAGAGAAGCAGCGTCTGGAGAAGGGCAGGCCGTGTCTTCATGTCTCTCACGTGTCCACCACCTGGCTTCAACACTCAGCAAAGCCCTGGGATGAAGAAACAAGAATGCAAAAGGCAGTGGCTTCCAGAAGGCTAGACCCAGAACTGACATTCAGATTCCACCTGTTCCATTTCATAACATACCCAGCAAGAACTTGACAACATATTACACTGAGCTTTGGGTGAATGTCAAAAGGTACTCGACACAATTCCTATCTTCAAGGAGTTTGCCATCCTGTAGGAAAGATAAAGTTTATGTATGATATAAACACCGGTAATACCAACTAACTAAAATCCTACAAGGCACACACAAGGGTAATGAAAGTGTGTTAGGCTCGAGAGTTCTAATATTAGACGAGATTTCATGGAAAAGCAAGACCAAAGTAGGACCCAAGATAAGGGGCTCAGTGGGGCAGAGGAGAAGAACAGAGAGAAGATTTTAGGCCAGTGCAGTCTTCAACTGAGCTCATCACCTCATGCCAACCATGCTAATGCCACAGTCTTTTGGCTTACACCACAACCTCTCCTAATATATGCCCTCCCTCCTCCTTGCCGTCCCTCTCTTCCTGTTTCTCTTCCTATCCTCCTATCATTCAGATTACTGAAATATTTTCTATGCTGCCTTATTTCAGCTCAAGTCCAAACCTGTTCTTGAAGCCTTTCCTAATTATTTCAGAATATGCTGAATTTTCCACTCACTGTTTACTTACAATAGGTAGATCTGTACCACACCTTGAGGAAATTAATTATATGCTGCCTTATATTGTTTGCTAATGATTTTGTTCTGTGTCCCTAATGATACTTTAAGCTGCTTATGGGCGGAGTTTTGTATGGCATTTCTTGTGTATCCAGCACATGGCTACATGTGTAACAGATGCTCAGAGAATGTTGGTTGAAAGTCTCACCATCCAGTGTTTTTGGTTAGCTATCCTCATTTGAAGTTCTACAGGGACAGAAGTTTAGATATTTAATGACCTGGGAAGTGGCTTTTGCGCCCTTCTTGAATTTCTCCTGTTTTAGGTAAAGCAACTGTCCTCTCCTTTTCATAAAATACTTACTTTAACTTTCATCTCTACACTTGACAGCTTCAGATTACCTTGCTCATTCTTTAAGGCCCTGGGACTCCTTAGAATGTCGTCATTTCTTCAGTGACTGTTAAATAGTTTTAATTAATTGAATACATCTTTGCCTCAGCTTCCATGTGTCAAGATCATGAGCATAACCATGGCTCTGTCAGATTCTTTAGAACGTGACGATAGCTTCAAGCAAGAAAAACCACATTGATCTACCACAGACAAAGGATAAATAAGTAAAACCAACAATAAGTAAGAAAGAACTCTTATTTATTGAGTTCCATAGAACTCAAGAGCTAGGATGTAGCCAAAACCAAGTAGACATGGCAACAAATCTCTCTCTCTCTCTCTCTCTCTCTCTCTCTCTCTATCTCTCCCCCTTTCCTTTTTCTCACCTTCTTTCTTCTCCTCTGCCCACTCCCTTTACTCTTCCCTCACTGACACCTTCTAGCTTGGCCCAAATGATCATTGCTTGGCTCCTGGCTCCAGATTTGAGGATGACATGACCAGGAAGCAACTGTCCTAGAGCAGGAAGAGCCTGGGCATGAATGGGTAGAGTGTTTTCTGTGTGCTCGCTTCTCGTGGCTCTGGGGTTAGACTTGTAGACACTGATTTCCCAACAGAAACCCTTCAAAGCAGAGCTGGTGTCTCCATTCTGCCCTATTCCATTCCTTGTCATCACTGCACCATTAAATCTTAATAAAATATTCATCAGCAGTGCAGGAAATGGGCTGGAATCATGGGACTCGATGAGAAAAATGTAAAATCTGACTCCTTAGTCCAAGAAAACGGAGGGCACAAGTTAAAAGATTAAAGAATATTCTACTAAAGGACCTCATGAAGAAAAAAGCGGATTCGTTTCCCAGATTATAATAAGAATGTGCATCACCTGTGAAAACAGGCACATTTATACTGATTCATTAGGGTTTACTGTCCAGAGCAATGAAGGTGAAACCCCAGTCTAATCTGCTGACTGTTCAATATTATTTTTAGCACACAGAGGAGCAGGCAGTCTGGAGTGTATTCAGAGAGTAACCAGGAGAGTGGAGAACTTGCAACCATACCACATGAGTGGTTGTCAGAAGCTGCAGAAGGATCTAGCCTGGAGAAGGGAAGCTGTCAGTGGTACTGGATTTGGTCTTCAGACTTCCATCGCATGGAAGATATAGTCAGAGCACCCGAGGATCCCAGGTGGTACTTGCAAGCACACAGAATTCAGCTTGACATACTGTAGACTTCTAAGGATTGGTCAGCTTACGTGGAAACTGATCCATCATTCGTCCAAACTATAAAAGGGATGGGGTAGGATTTAAATAGGCTACACGACATGACTGTTTTTTTGTCAGCATGCTTTCTTTTTTTTTTTCTTTATACTATTTTTATGTTTAATGGTTTAGGGTGTATACGTGCAGATTTCTCACATAGATATATTGCATAACAGTGAGTCTGAGCTTTTAGTGCATCACCCTGACAGTGAACATTGCACCCAATAGGTAATTTTTCAACCCCTTTTCTTTCCCCCCAACCTTTCAGAGTCTCCAATGTCTATTATGCCGCTCTATATGTTGTGTGTACCCATTGATGAGTTCCCACTGACAAGTGAGAACATGTAGTATTGACTTTCTGTTTCAGAGTTATTTCACTTAGAATAATGGCCTCCAGTGCCACTCACGTTGCTACAAAAGGTATGACTTCATTCTCTTTTATGGCTAAGTAATATTCCACGTGTGTGTGTGTGTGTGTGTGTGTGTGTGTGTGTGTGTGTGTGTGTATTTATTTACTTATCTCTATGTGTGTATATGTATACACGCACACACACACATACATACACTTTCTTTGTCCAACAATCCATTGATGGATACTTAAGCTGATCTCATATATCTTGTGCTGAATAATTTCTAAAATTCTTGTGATCACGAAAGTGAAGCAGGAAAGGGAATCATTACTGACAGCTGAGAAAACCAAGGCCTGGAGTGAAGAGGTGACCGGTGTAAGGGCCTGAGCTGGGCCAGACGCTGACCTGAAGGGTGGCTCGTGATGCCAGTTGGGGTGCTCTGCTCCCACACCTCCTGGCTGCCATTGTTAATCTTCCCTGTGACAAGTGCCTCCCCACTGGGTTCCAGAATCGTCTCTTCATCCCTAAAGCATGCAGCAGGGTGGAATCAGTGACTTTCTGTCAGAAAGGGAGTCAGAGACCTAGATTCCCATCCCATAGCATCCCTTTCCCCCACCCCATCCCGTCCCTGGAGGACACAGCCAGAGAAAACCAATCTCTCTCCAACTTGCAGCTGAGAGAATATCCAACATGAACTCACGTCACTGGCTCCCTGCACCAGATTGTGCTAGACAGACTCAGTGGAAGCTTCCTGACTGGTTTGCTAACAGGTAGAGGTGAAAAGAAAAAGACTCGACAAAGAGTTTAAACTGGGGCTGGCTGTTTGCCCCTGTCAGAAAGGCCAGTGGAAGCTCATATTCGCAATGGCTCTTGGGGCGGGTCTCAGTTTCACAAAACCGCATACTTTTTAAACACAATATTACAGAATGCATAAATTTGGTCAGACATATATTCCTTCACACTAAAAAAGTAAAATATTTGTTTTGCAATGGGTTTATGATCTGATTCCTTAAAATTGCCCACTTTCTTTTTCTCTTATGTTTGTGTGTGTGCATGTGTGTATGTCTATGATGGCTTTTAAAAAATAAGAGCTTTCGAGGGGCAACCCCTTCAGGTCCCCTCCCACTGTGGGAGCTTTTCTGTCCTATCAATATATTCTGCTTTCTCAAAAAAAAAAAAAAAAAAAAGAGCTTTCTAAATAAATTGAGATGCAACTCATATGCCACAAAATTCACTTTCTTAAAGTATACAGTTCAGTGGTTTTTAGCATATTACTCTGTGTTTTTTTAAATTTATTTTTATTTATTTTTCTGAGTTGGGGTCTCACTCTGTTGCCTAGAGGTGCAGTGGCACAGTCACACCGACCAACCTCCTGGGCTCAGGCGATCTTTCTGCCTCAGACTCCCTAGTAGCTGGGACTACAGGTGAGCGTCACCACACCCAGCTAATTTTTAAATTTTTTTGTAGAGACAAGGTCTTGTTATGTTGTCCAGGCTGGTCTTGAACTCTTGGGCTCAATCAATCCTTCCGTCTTGGCCTCCCAAAGTGCTGGAATTATAAGCATGATTTTTAGTACATTCACAGAATCATGCAGCCACCACCATTTGAATTCCAGAACATTTCATCACCTCCAAAAGAAACCCTGTACCCATTGGCAGTCAGTCACTCTCCCTCTTCCCCCATTCCACACAGTCGTATGCAGCTACTAATCTGTTTCCTGCCTCTATGGGTTTACCTATTCTAGACATTTCCTAAGAATGAAATCACACAGTATGTGGTATTTGGGGACAGGCTTCTTTCACTTAGAATAATATTTCCAAAATCCATTTATGTTGCAGTATGTGTATTTCATTCCTTTTTGTGGCCAAATGATATTCCATTGTTTGCATACACTTGATTTTGTTTATCCACTCATTAATTGGTAGATTTTTAAGTTGTTTCTACTTTTTGGCTATTGTGAATAATAATGACATAAACATTTGTGTACAAGTGCTTCTGTGACATATGTCTTCATTTCTCTGTATATACTTTGGAGTGAGATTGCCAAGCTGTATGCTTAACCTCTTGAGGAACTGTCAAACTGTTTTACTAACCGGCTACCCTACTCTACAATACTTCCAGCCATGCGTGGAGGTTCCAATTTCTCCACATCCTTGCCAACATTTGTTATTTTCTATTTTTATTATAGAAAATAATAATACATATTTATACACACTTAGGGAGCATGCAATGTTATCTCTTGGTGCTTTTGATTTACCTTTCAATAACGGCCAGTGCTGTGAAGCATCTTTTCATGTGCTGTTGGCCATTAATATATCTTCTCTGGAGAAATGTCTAGTTTAACCCCTTACCAAATTTGAATTGAGTTATTTGTCTCTTTATTCCCCCTGTGCTTTTAAATCCAACCCAGGGGACATAACCCTGTTCAGGAACGGATCCCCTGAGACAACACTGGTCTTAGATCCAAACATGTCTGGATCATGAAGAAGATGATTAGTGAATACATTGTGACTTTGTCTGGAGATGGGGGAATGGACTTTAGGGGACTTCTTAAGTGACTTTTCAGCCCAGAAAGACCATGGGAAAAGATGTATTTGCCTAACGGACAAATACATATTTCTGAAGAGGAAGCAGAATATGTCCAAGAGGAAAGAAAACCAAGAACAGTGGGTTCTTGAGTGGTGTGGTTCAGATCCCCCAGTAAGGCCTCTGTAATGAACGTGGCATTTTAGGCGAGCTCCTTATGTTCCACATTCCTGCCTGCAGGATGGAGACTTGAGAAAGAGCCAGTCTTCTGTCCTAGGTTCATCTCTACAGGGCCTTGCTGAGTGAGTGGCATCACTTACTCTCTGCCAGCCTTTGCTTCTTCTTTGATAAAATCTCTTCCAGTGCCAAGGTGCTCTCAGCAGGCACAAGAATATTATTGTCTCTCTCCAAGCCCCTAAAGCAGGACAGCAGAGCAGTCTAAAAATTACTCTTTGTAGCTCTTGAAGAAAGCCAGGAAATTTATTTTCCAGCCATGACTGATCCTCAGCTAATCCAGAAGACAGACTCATAGACTGTGCAGGTCAAGTTCTAGACCCAGGAAGCTTCAAATATGCATGACCTATGTGAGGGCCCCAGGAAAGCCTGGTCTCTGTCCCCAGGCAAATTTCCACACAAAATGGGTTGCATGCTTTAAAGTTTCCAATGTGCAAGCACATTCTGCTTCCTATTATATACTGACCAACATGGAGCAATGAATGCCAAAATGGAAAGAAGGGAAAAGTTCAGCGAACCAAAAACATAACTTGACCACAGTAGATTGTCTTGAGATAAAAAATAGTTATGACCCCAGTCAGTGTCCTAGGTACAAGTACAGAAAGACACAGCATGTAAGTGAATTCTGACTAGGTCTGCATGTTCCTTCCAACCCCAAACCCTATCCTGGTGGGCATTAGCTGGGTATGCGTGTTTGAAGTGGGCTTGCTGTGGGAAATCTTTCCTGTGGTTTTGCCTGCAATTAAAGTATTAGAAAAAAGGATGGAATCCAAGTCAGGCATGTGCAGTCCAGGCAGCCAGGCTGAAGGGGGGGTAAAGCTTTGGAGCTGAGGAGGGGGAAGAAAGACTGCCTGAAATCAAGAGTCAAGATGTACATGGGGCCACAAAAGACTGTGCCCACAGCTGCTCAGGCAGAAAGCTGGGAAGGCATCTGCTCAACTCCAGATCATGGCAAAGACCAAAAGAGCGTGAGTTTATATCCTTAGGTGTGTGTGCACGTGTGCGCAGAGAATAATGGGTTTGGCAACCAACACAGAAGAGTTGTAAACCATCATTGGTGTATCAGTCACGATAATCAAATCAATACCTCTTTTAAAGATAAAGGTTATTTTGTCCCAGAGTAAGCCATTTAGGGAATTTTCCATTTGGATTGGAACACCAGAATGGGTTCCAAGACTAGCTGTGTGATCTTCCCCTACCTGTGTCCTGATCTTTAAAAGAAGAAGGTAAAATTTGATGGTTTCAAAAAGAAAACTCTGATCTAAACTTTGGGTCTACTTTGTACCCTAGAGGGATTAAATCTCCCATCACTCAAGTAGACAGTGCCAACAATGTGGAATGGAAGAACACTGGGCTGAACATCAGAGGATATGGATTCTGTTTAGCTTTGCCACTAGCTTATGGACTTGTTGGGTGATCTAGAAAAATCCACAGCACCTTAGTTTCTTAGGAGTATGATGAATGGTCACCAATGTCCTATAAGCTCTGACATGACATAATTCAAAAGAAGTTGTTAGAACCCTGCTCTCATTCTTTGACAAGAAATGTAGACAAAAGAGCAGTATCACATTACGGGAGTGAAGATGAGGAGCCAGTAAAATAGTCTCAGATCTCCCATCCATCCACCCATCCATCCACCCATCCATCCATTCAACAAATAATGACTGAATTCCTACCATGTGCCAAGCTCTAAGCACTAGGGTCACAGCAAGCAAAAATATCAACAACAAAAAATATTTTTATAGCAGAGCTTAGATTTTAGTGGTGAGAAACAGACAATGAGTAGAGTGAACAATAGACACCATACTATGTCAACTGAAGACGTCCGACTGCATATGGCTACACAGGCTACACACTGCATATGTCCAGGCAGTGCCAGCACATAGACTGTGACAACTCTGGGTGGTGATGAGTGCTATGAAGAAAAGTAAGCAGGTCTGGAGATAGAAAGTATGGAGGGTATTCTAGAGAAATTCAACAGGAAACCCACTGGAGTGGGGTCCATTGTACATATCTTAGGAAGTTCATTTGTCACCGGGTCTCCACTCCCAGCATGGAGGGCATTTTCGGATGAGATGCTACTCTGGTCTCTACCCTTGGTTTCACCACTTATAACTTTTGCTGCCTTTCCTTAGGCAAGACCACTCAAGGGTGAGGAGGGTGAGGCAACTTCAAACGGGGAAAGGATCAACCAACAATAAGTTCATCGATACACAGATGCTAGGCTGTGAGGAGAGACTATTAGGATAGGGCCCTTTTCCCAGGTAGGAAGACGAAGCATGCACAGAGATATTTTCAGTAACATCACAATCTAATAAACATGAAATGACTGGGACTACAAGAGCAGGCTGAAAGATTTGAGGGAAGGAAATCATTGTGGTCGGGGGTGATTAGAAAAATATTCAGAAAACCTGGGGTTGGAGGATGAGAAGGATTTTGCCCAATCGAGGCAAGAGATGAAAGGAGGGAGATAAGATACACAGATGAGAAAGCCCATGGCAAGTTCAAGGGACTGGAGGAGGAACAGGGGGTCGCATAGTACGAGAATATTGGGGGAGTAGGCTGAGGCCAAAATTTCGATTTGAGAAGTGTAGGTGTTTCCTTTAGTCCTGGGGAGATTCCAGCCACTAATTTAAGGATTCATCTTGGGCAAAGGTGGGAAACCACCCTCTACTTCCCCGCTGTCACCCCCGCTAAGCTCCTAAGGGTTTTGCAGTTGTCATCTCTTACAATAACTACAGCAGCAACCATGCCTCATAATCTTATAGTCCTGTGCAAATGTCAAAGTTCTACATTTGACTCTTCACAAAGACAAGGGCCGTGTGTTTCTCCATTCAACTCCCTGAGACTGGCACAGTGCTTGTCATGGGAGACACTCAATTAATGGAAAAATAGAAGATTCCATCACATCTTCCTTCTGAGTTTCATAACTGACTCTCTGGTGAATGAAGGCCAAATATTCTGATCCCAATTTCACAGATGAGAGAAGTAAGTACCAGGGAAGGTATAAGATTTTTCCAAGCTTCCTTAAGTTGTGTTACAGGCTTTCTATTAAAAATTGCACTGAGTTAGGAACCAGTAGTTTAGGAACATATGGTTTTGTCACTTAACATCTCTGGACCTTTGTTTTTGATTGTTAGTTTGTTTGCTCGCCTGCTAAAAAGGTACAGAACCAAATTGCATTGATTTTAAGATACGCACACACACCCATACATATATACACAATCAAGTTTTAATATCTCTGAAGTCAAAATGTATCTTGAAATCAGTGGTGCACCATATTTTAATCTGCAGCATTTCTCTTAGATTATATCAAACTTGGTAGCCTCTGTCCTGCCTGCCTGCCTGCTGTAATATGAATGTGAAACTGCTTTACAAACTAAGAAGTGCTACATAATAAGCCAGGACTAGGACAACAGAGGTTGCCCCTGGCCTCCCTTGATACCTGGTCAACTCTGGCATCTCTGGAGAAATCAGTCCCCAAGTAAGCTCTGCTTAGAGTCCCTGAGTAGTCTCTGCTAGAGAGGGGATTAAACGGCATTAACCTGACAAGCAAATGCTGGCATTTCTGAGACACCTGGTACAGATCTTTGCTATTGATTAAAGGAATTAGTGGCCTGAAAAATCTGTGAATAGACAAAAAGAAAGGAAATGCAATCCTTTTCCACAAGCCCAGGCACAGACCAGACATTCACCGATTTCTTTTTTCCCTGTTTGTGCATACCTGTGGTTCCATGAGACTGAATTCTCGCAAGGAACTTCTTTGACACAGAGACCCTGCTCTAGCAGGCAACCCCTCCCCACGCCACTCCACATCCTCACTTGACCACAGCAGCCAGTGCCAGGCAGACACCCCATGTGGGGCTGGTGAGAGGGCTAGAAATCTCCGCCCTGTGTCTGCTGTGGCCACATTGCAATCTAGAGCCACTAAATGGCCTGAGTTGTTGCGTTTGGCCTCTCACACCTGTGAAAAACAAACAAAGACAATGTGAGTATGCAGGGGAGGCTTAAATGAGTAACATGGCCAGGACTAGGGAGAGGCAAAGTAGATGCCTTGGGAGCAAACTTTACGGAAGAACACACTCTCACTGTAAAACATGTGAGTAGCCTTCTAATACTCCAGATTTGTCACTGATCCCTACTAAATCTTGAATAAATCATTGAATATCCCCGGCCTCTGATAACTCAAAACACAAAAGATGAAACTGCCAATCAGTTTCACATTGAGCTGTAAAGCTTTGACAGCACTTTATTATACTACAACTTGTGAGATTATTATTATTATCATTATATGCTGTAAACAATGAAGGTAAAGCTAAGAGTGCAACTTGATCAAGTGGCTAGAGACTAATAAGCCCTAGTCTTACTACCTACCTCCAAATAAACTGCTGTACAAATTTCACATTTGTTTTCATTCTTATTACCCATGTTGATGTGTGAAGTTTAAGTGAGGACCAGTGGGAGGCCCAAACTTCACCTGTACATACATCACTTATGTACCTAAACCTGACTTGTACCGCACATGTTTAAAATAAAATAAAGAAAAAAGACAATACACATAACCCTGTTGTCTTATGACGTGGGTCTTAGAATGATAGCAATGACTGTGGAGAATGCTAACCAAAAACTGTATATCTCTATCCCATGAACTATTGGCTTAAGAAGACATGTTTCAGTTAAGTCACAATGGACCTTAGGTTTTCAAGAACATTTAAGTAAGAAAGTAAGATGTAGCCGGGCTCCATGGCTCAGCCTGTAATCCCGTGTCTTGGGAGGCTGAGGTGAGGGGATTGCCTGAGCCCGCGGGTTCGAGACCCACCTGGGCAACTTGGTGAGCCCTCATCTCTACAATAAATCAAAAAATTAGCTGGGTGTGGTAGCGTGTGCCTGTAGTTCCAGCTATTTGGAAGGCTGAGGCAGAAGGATCTCCGGAGCCCAGCAGGTTGAGGCTGCGGTGACTGGGAGTGGCCACTGCACTCCAGTCTGGGTGAGAGAGTGAGACTCCAACTCAAAAAAAAAAAAAGAAAGAAAGAAAGTAAGATGTTCCACGACAGAAAAGGAAAACAAAAAAGATGATTTGCCACTATATCAGAGTCAGATGGGGGAAAAAAAATAGGGGACACTGGTTTGGAAAGGTTCACATTTAATGGGAGAGTCATTTGGCACCATCTGTAGATTTGTAAATTAGAAAATAGCAAGGTCTACCATAATCGTTTCCAATTAAGAGGAGATGAATTTAGGAAACACTTCTGAAATGGTGGAATAAGGACCTCTGAGAATACATAAAAGTAATGGAAGCATTTTAAAAATTGTGAAAAAGATATGAATAGACATTTCTCAGAAGACATAGGAGCAGCTAACAGATACACACACACAAAAGGCTCAGCCTCACTAATCATCAAAGAAATGCAAATTAAAACCACACCGAGATACCACCCAACTCCAGTCAGGATGACCAACATCAATAACTCAAAAAAAAAAAAAAAAAAAAGATGCTGAAGAGGACGTAGGGAAAAAGAGACACTTCTACACTGTTGTTGTGAATGTAAATTAGTACAACCTCTGTGGAAAACAGTGTGGCAATTTCAAAAAATCTGAAAATTGACCTTCCATACGGCTCAGCAATCCCTCTTCTGGGAATATGCCCAAAGGTACTCAAATCACTCTATATAAAAGATACCTGCACACACATGTTGATTGCAGCATTGTTTGCAATAGCAAAAACATGGAACCGACCAACCATGTTACTAATTGAAAGTGGACTGTATAAAGACAATGTGGCACATTTACACGATGGGATACTTTGCAGCCATAAAGAAAAACAAAATTATGAACTTTGCAGCAACCTGGATGGAATTAGAGTCTATAATACTCAGTGATTTATCACGGAAACAAAGATCTGAGTACCACATGTACTCACTCATGGACCCTGAGCATTTATCATAATACTATAAAAAAAGGATTGACAGTCATGGGACATTGCCAGGGGAGGAAACCAGCATATAACATCAACAAGGGTACCCACACTTTACCTGTACATTGACCACATATGTACCTAACCCTCAATGGCACCCCACATTTTTTAAATAAAATAAAATAATTTAATAATAAATAAAATAAAAATTGTGAAAATCAGCTTTTGGAACTCTAGAAATTAGCCTAAGTCTTACAACAAACCAAGGAGTATTTATTCAGAAAAAAAATAGCTGGACATCAGTAAGATCAGCGAGATTTTTGGTGTTTAAAGTTGCACTGTTTTCATCACCCTCACTCCAGCACCATGATAGCCATGAAAACCAACAGCTTCCCACTCATGATAGCTGTGAAAACTAGCAGCCTACCAGTCGCTGCTAAAAGACATAATGAGTTTGCAGCTTCCCCCAAAAGCGCCATCCCCAAAATAATTGTCACTATTTTATCTGACTGACAGTTTCCTGGAAAAACTCCATTCACAAGAATGGTCTTTATTTTATCTGACTCAGAGCTAACCAGTTTGTTGAGAAACAATCAGTGACAATTGTTAAATAGTGCAGCCGCTTAAGGTGGCAATATAAGGTGAGGCAAACAAGAGGTTTGCCAACAACCTTCAATGAACTTCCAAGGAATGAAGTGTTCGTAGGGGGCATTGAAAAGCTCTGTTATATATTTTCTAGGAATTAAGAATCTCATATTTTTAAAGTTTAAGTAAGACACATTAAGTAAGATTCATATCAAGGCTGTGCACATGCCCAGGAAAGACCTAAAAAGGCCTGATTTATCACCTCTGGCTGACACTGAGGTTTCACTTCAGGAAGTGAAGGCTATGGCAGAATTGTAAACTATCAGAGCCCAGAATTCATTCACCAACACACAACAAAAGCTGGGGGACTTGGTTAAAGGCATTTAAAAAGATCTCTGTCTAATTACTAGCTGATCATTAAGCTAACTGGTAGAGACTTTGGTAGCCACACACAACAAAAACATACACATTACAGAAATATTTCAAAAGGGACACTAAAAATATAACTAAATCAACAGCAAACAGAAAGAACACCGTACTCTGATCAGGAGGGGACTTTGACTTCCAAAGTTACCACAATCTATTTTGTAAGTTGTCCAGTTTTCACTAAAAATTATGAGACACAAAGAAGTAGAAAGGTATGGGGGAAAGAATTCAATAAAAATTGTCTTTAAGGGAGCCTAGATTAACTACTAGACCAGGACTTTAAATTAGCTACTATAAGTGTGTTTAAAGAACTAAGGGAAAGTATAAGAATAGTGTCTTGCCCAATAGAGAATGCCAATAAAGAAATAGGACATATTCTTAAACACACACATTCAACTTACTAGAGATTCTAGAATTTAAAGATACAATAAGTGAATAAAAATTTACTGAAGAGGTAAAGCAGCAAGTTTGAGTTGGCGGGAGACAGAATTCGTGAACCAATATATAAAACAATTGAAATTATCCAGTTTAAAGAGCAGAAAGAAAAAAATACTAAAAAATTACTAGAACCTCGAGGACCTGAGGAACACCATCAACATACACATAGCTGGAATACCAGGAGAGGATGAGATGGAAAGGGGTGAGAATATTTAAATGAATAGTGGTCAAAATAATCCCCAAATTGGGTGAAAAACATAATCTATAGACCTAAGAATCTCAAAAAAGTGTAAGTAAGACATATTAAATAAGATTCACATATAGATCTATCATAGTCATACTGTTAAAACACAATGGCAAAGAAGCTGGGCTCGGTGGCTCAGCCTGTAATCCCGCGCCTTTGGGAGGCTGAGGTGAGTGGATTGCCTGAGCCCGCGGGCTCGAGGCCCGCCTGGGCAGTGAGACCTCATCTCTACAATAAATCAAAAAATCAGCTGGGCATGGTAGCACATGCCTGTAATTCTGGCTACTCGGAAGGCTGAGGTGGAAGGATTGCTGGATCCCAGCAGGCGAGGCTGCGGTGGCTGCATTCCAGTCTGGGCGACCAAATGAGACTCCAACTCAAAAAAAAACAAAAAAAGAAAGACAATGGCAAGGAATCTTGAGAGAGTGAGAGAAAAGTGACTTATCATGTACAAAGGGGTCCTCAATAAGATTAACTGCTGATTTCTCATCAGAAGATATAGGCCAGAAGGCAGGGAGAGGATATAATTAAAATGTTGAAAGAAAATGACTGTGAACCACAATTATTATAGTGAGCAAAGCTAGCCCTCAAAAAAAAATGAAGAAGCAACTAAAACAACTCCAGATAAACAAAAGCAGAATGAATTCATTGTTAGAAGACACGCCTTACAAGAAATATTAAAGGAACCCCTCAGACAGAAATGAGAGGACATTAGATAGTAACTGAAGTCCAGAAAAAGAAATAAAGAACACTAGTTAAAGATAACATCATAGGCAAACATCAAACAGTGTAAAAATGTATTTGTTTAGTAACTTTTTCTATATGATTTAAAAAGCAGCTGCATAAACAGTAATTATAAACCTGTGCTGAAGAACACATAAACCATAAAAATGTCATTGTGACAACAACAGCATAAGGTGGGGAGGATATGATTGCAAAAAAGAATAGCTTTGTAATCTATTAAAATTAATATATTCTTCAATTTTTATAAATTAAGATGTTAATTATAATTCTCAAAGCAACCATTAAGAAAATAACTCAAAATGCAAACTAAGAGACACAGCAAGGGAATTAAAATAATACACTAGAAATGCATATTTGACACAAAAAAATCACAGTAATGAAAGAATGGGATGACATAAGATATACAGTACGCAAATAACAAAATGTGAGGTACAAATCTTAACAGTAATTACATTAAATGTAAACAGATAAAAAAACTCTAACAAAAATATTCTGGAAAACTGTATTATTAAAAAATAATCTAATTATATGCCTCCGACAGAGACACACTTTAGCTTCTGAAACATAAATAAGTTGAAAGTAAAAGAGGAGGTGAGACATGCCACACAATCAGCATGGCACATCTACCCAAAGGAGCACTGGAGTGGCTGTACTTATATCACAAAAAGTAGACTTTAAGACAAACATTGTCTGAGGCAGAAGGATCACCGGAGCCCAGCAGGTCAAGGCTGCGGTGGCCAGGAGCAGCCACTGCACTCCAGTCTGGGTGACAGTGAGACTCCAACTCAAAACAAACAAACAAACAAACAAACATTGTTACCAGAAACTACTCAAGATATTTTATAATAATAGAAGGGTCAGTTAACCAAGAAGAAATAGCAATTGTAAGCATATACGCACCTAACAACAGAATCCAAAATACAAAATCTTTCAGAATTGAAAAAAGAAATTGACAATACATTGATAATAGGTGGAGAGTTCAGGCAACCTCCTTGGAAACCTCCACTGTGGGAGTTTTTCTGTCCTCTCAATAAATCCTTCTTTCTCACTTAAAAAAAAAATAGATGGAGAGTTCAATATTCTACTTGTAGTAATAGATAGGGCAGCTAAGCAGAAGATGATCAAGGAAATATAACACTTTAAAAACAACAACACTGTAAACCAATTGGATCTCAGAGGCACCTGTAAAGCACCTCATCAAACGAACACTTAATATACATTCTTCCCAAATGCATATGGAACATTCTCCAGGATAAATCATATATTAGGCCATAAAATAAGAGTCAATAAATTTAAAAATGCTAAAATCATTCAAAATTTGTTATTTAACCATATGGGATAAAATTCAAAATCAGAAGAAGGAAATTTCAGGAAGTTGAAAATGTGTAGAAATCAACACACTTTCAAATAACCAATAGATCAGTTATGGACTGAACTGTGTCCCCAGAATTTCACATGTCAAAGCTCCAGTCTCTAATGTAATTGTATGTGGAGAAAGGATCTTTATGGAGATAATTTAAAGTTAACTGAAATCATATGAGTGGGACTCTAATATGATAGAACTGATGTCTTTATAAGAGGAGGAGCAGTGGCTCACACGTGTAATCCCAGCACTTTGAAATGCTGAAGAGGTAGAATTGCTTGAGCCCAGGAAGTCAAGATCAGCCTGGGCAACGTAGCAAAACCTCGTCTCTACAAAAAAGAAAAAAATTAGCTGAGTACGGTGGCACATGCCTATATTCGCAGCTGCCCAGGAGGCTGAGGCCAGAGGATCACTTGAGCCCAGGAGTTGAAGGTTACGTTGAGCCTTGATAATGCCTTGATTACTCTTCAGTCTAGGCACAAGAGTAAGACTGTGGCAAAATAATAATAATAATAATAATAATAACAACAACATTAATAAAAGGAAGCGACACAAGGAATCCCTTTCCACATGAGCACAGAGGATAGACCACATCTGCAAGCCAGGAAGAGATTTCTTCACTAGAAACCAACTCTGTCAGCAACTTGAAGTTAGACTGCTGACCTCCAGAACTGTGAGAAAATAAAATTCTATTGTTCAAATCACCAAATTTTTTGTATTTGTTGTGGCAGCCCTAACGGACTAATATGAGGTCAAAAAAGAAATACAGAGGAAGTTTAAAAGTACTTTGAAATAAATAAAAGCAAACACAACATACCAAAACGAGGGAAGGTAGCTAAGGCAGTGCTTAGAGAAAAAGTGTTAGCTGTGAATGTTTATATTTAAAAAGAAGAAAGATATCAAATCAATATTCTAATCTCCACTTTAAAAAATTAAAAAAGAAAAAAGTAAACATAAAACAAATAGAAGAAAAAAATAAACATAAACCAAAATGCATGAAGTAGAAAATAAAAATAGAGAAAATAAACAAAACCAAATATTGCTTCTTTGAAAAGTTTTTTAAAATAGACAAACCTTTAGACTCACCAAAAAAAAAAAAAAAGAAACAGAGAAGGGCAGTTTACACAAATTAGAAAATCAACAGTGAAAGAAAGAACAGCCAAATAGAATAAAAATACTATAAGGATATACTATTACCAATAATATGCCAAAGAAAGGAAGATAACCAAGATGAATTGACAAATTCTTAGAAACCTACAAACTACCAAAACTGACTAAAAAAAATAGAAAATCTGAATAGACCTATAATGAGTAAAGAGATTAAACTAGTAATCAAAAAACCTTCTTATAAAAAAGTCCCAGGCCTAAATGGCTTCCCTGGTGAATTCTACCAAATGCTTAAAGGTAAATTAACATCCCCAGCATTTGGGGAGGCTGAAGTGAGAGGATTGCCTGAGCCCAAGGGTTCGAGACCAGCTTGAGCAACTTGGCGAAACCTCATCTCTACAATAAATCAGAAAAATTAGCTGGGCGTGGTGTCTGGCTCCTGTGGTTCCAGCTCCTCGAAAGGCTGAGTCGGAAGGATCACCTGAGCCCAGCAGGTTGAGACTACGGTGGCCGTGAGTGTGTCAATGCACTCCAGCCTGGGCAACAGAGTAAGACTCCAACTCAAAAAAAAAAGAAAAATTAACAACAATTCTTCACAAACTCAAAAAATAAAAATAAAAGAGACAATGATGAAAACCTTCTTAACTATTCCTGTGAGGCCAGTATTCTTCTGATACCAAATCCAGAAAAAGATATCACAAGAAAAATAAAGAGCCATATCCTTTATGAATATGAATTTTTAAAATCCTCAATAAAATACTAGCAAAATAAATATGATAATACATGAAAAGGATTATGCATTATAACTAAATAGTATTTATCCCAGAGATGCAAGAGTGGTTTAATGTATGAAAATCAATCAACTTAACATATCATATAGATCAAAGGATAAAACCCACAAGATAGTATCAAAAGATACATAAAACGTAGTTGACAGAATCCAACATCCTTTCAGTGATAAAACAAGCAGCAAATTAAGGATAGAAGTGAACTTTCTCAACCTGATAAAGAGCATATACAAAAATCCCACAAATTTCATGGTATTTACTAGTAAAAGAAGAAATAGTTCCTCTTACATAAAAAATGAGAGAAAGATTCCTATTTTCACCACTTAAAGTGTTATATTGGAGAATCTAGTCAGGCAAAAACAAGATCAAACAAACAAAAACCAATGAAATACGTTCCAATTGGTAAAAGTAAAATTATTTCCATTTGCAGATCACACAATCTTGACTATAGAAAAATGCTTAGTAATCTTCAAGAAACTGTAAAATCTGCTATATGAGTTCAGCAAAGTTTCAGAACACAAGATCAATATAAAAAACCAATTAAATTTCCACACACATTAGCATTCTAGAAGCAAAATATCAATTTCTCAACTAACTCATCTTTGACCAAGCCTCCACCAGCAACTACTGCAGAGAGAACCTATTCAGTAAATGGTGCTGGGAAAACTGACTGACCACATGAGGAAGATTGAACAGGACCCTTACCTACCACCATACACAAAAATCAACTCTAAATGTATCAAAGGCCTAAATGTAAAATCTCAAACTATAAGAATCTTAGAAAATGCAGGAAAGGCCCTTACAGAAATTGGAATAGGCAACCAATTCCAGATCAAAACCCCCCAAATGCCCATGCCATAAGGGATAGGGTAGACAAGTGGGCCCTCATCAAACTGAAAAGCTTCTGCAAAGCAAAAGAAACCATCAAGAGAGTGGGGAGACAGCCCACAGAATGGGAAAAATATTTGCCAACCGTATACCTGACAAAGGCCTAACATCCAGGATCTACAAGGAACTCAAATGTGCCGAAAAGAAAAAAAACAAACAGCCATATTAAAAAGTGAGCAAAAGAAATGAATAGACACTCCTCAAAAGAAGATATTTGAGCAGTCAAGAGATACACACACAAAAAGGCTCAGCCTCACTAATCATCAAAAAAACTGCAAACTAAAACCACACTGAGATACCGCCTAACTCCAATCAGGATGGCCATCATCAAAAACTCAGAAAACAACAGATGCTGGAGAAGATGTGGGGGAAAGGGAACGCTTCTACACTGTTGGTAGGAGTGTAAGCTAATACAACCTCTATGGAAAACAGAGTGGCAATTCCTACAAGATCTAAAAGTTGACCTTCCATACGACCAGCAATCCTGCTTCTGGAAATATACCCAGAAGAACTCAAATCATTCTATAAAAAAGATACCTGCATATGCATATTTATTGCAGCATTTTTCACAATAGCAAAAACATGGAACCAACTGTGCCACCCATTGAAAGTGGACAGGTAAAAAAAAAAATGTGCTACACATATACAATGGAATATTATGCAGCCATAAAGAAGGACAAAATTATGGACTTTGTAGCAACTTGACTGGATTTAGAGTCTATCATACTCAGTGATCTATCGCAGAAACAAAGAACTGAGTACCACATGTTCTCACTTATAAGCAGACTCTGAACATTTAACATAATTCTATAAGAAAGGGCTTGGCAGTAGCAGGATGCTGTCAGAGGGGGAACACATAACATCAATAAGGGTGCCTGATCTCAAACCAGGGGAAGTAGGGACCAAAAGGAGACCCAGACTTTACCTGTACAATGACCATTTGTCTACCTAACCCTGAGTCGTACTCCACATAGTTAAAATAAAAAAATATTTTCAAAAATAAATAAATTTCTACACATTAGCAATGCACAATCAAAAAATGAAGTTAAGAAAACAATCTTATTTGCAATATCATCAAAAAGGACACAAAAATTAGAAATGCATTTAACAAAATATGTGCAAGACTTACATACAGAAAACTACAAAACATTATTGAAAGAAATTGAAAAAAATAACAAGACATTACACGTTTATGGATCAGAAAACTTAATGTTTTAAAATGACAATATTCCCCAAGTTTATCTACAGATTCAACACAGTCACAATCAAATGTTTGTCTTTTTTTTAAACAGAAGTTGACAAGCTGATTTAAAAATCTCTATGAAAATTTAAGAAACTTCAGTTAGTTAAAACAATCTTAAAAAGAACAAAAATGGTGTATTTGCACTACCTAGTTTTAGTACTTATCTCAAGGCAACAACGATCATGACAGTATAGCACTAGCATAAGTATAGACATGTAGATCAATGGAACAGAATTGAAAGACCAGAAATAAACTTACCTTCAACAAAAGTGCCAAGACAATTCAATAAACAAGTAATAGTCAAATGGTGCTGAGATAGCTGTGTGTCAAAATGCAAAATAATGGATTTAGACCCCTTATTTGCCATAAAGTGGACCATCGATATAAAGACCTAAAACACGAAAACCCTTGGAAGAGAACAAAGGAATATATCCTCAGGACCTTGACTTGAGCCTTGAAATGTTAATTATATATGACACCCAAAGCACAAGCAACAAAAGAGGAAATAGATAAACTGATCTTCATCAAAATTTAAAACTTCTGTGCTTTAAAGGACACCATCAAAAAAGTGAAAAGACAACCCACAGATTGAAAGAAATGAATTGCCAATCATATATCTGTTAAGGTACTTGTACCTAGAATATATATGCTAAAACCCTTGCAAATCAACAACAGAAGAATAAGTATCATTCATAAGTGGACTCTGAACAATCATCATAACACTATAAGAAAGGGATTGATAGTAATGGGAAACTGCCGGGGGTAGAGGGAACACTTAATCAATAAGTGTACCTGATCTCAAACCAGGTGGAGACCAAAGTGAAGCCCAAATTTTACCTGTACAATGATCATTTATATACCTAACCTTGAGCTGTACCCACATCTTTGAAATAAAATTTTTAAAAATTTAAAAAGAGAACAAGTTACCAAAGCAAAAAAAAAAAAAAAGTAAACTTTTTTGTCCAATTTTTTAATAGACAAAAGATTTAAATAAAGCCGGGCTCGGTGGCTCAGCCTATAATCCCGCACCTTTGGGAGGCTGAGGTGAGTGGATTGCCTGAGCCCGCGGGTTCGAGACCCGCCTGGGCAGCGAGACCTCATCTCTACAATAAATCAAAAAACCAGCCGGGCGTGGTAGCGCATGCCTGTAGTTCTGGTTACTCGGAAGGCTGAGGCGGAAGGATCGCCGGAGCCCAGCAGGTCGAGGCTGTGGTGGCCGGGAGCGGCCACTGCTCTCCAGTCTGGGCGACCGAGTGAGACTCCAACTCAAAAAAAAAAAAAAGATTTAAATAGACATTTCTCAAAAAAAAGATACACACTTGGCCAAAAATGACATGCGAATATGGTCAACATCTTTAGCCATCAGCAAATGCAAATCACAACTATAACGAGGTACCAGTTCACACACTTTGGAATGGCTAAAATGAAAAAGACATACAATAACAAGTGTTTGGTTAGAATGCAGAGAAACCAAAGCCCTCATGCGTTTCTGGAAGGACTGTAACATGGTGGAGCCAGTATTTAAAAGTGTTTGGCAGTTCCTCAAAATCTTAAACAGAGTTATGATATGACTTAGAAATTCCACTCCTAGATGTATACTCAAGAAAAATGAACACAGATGTCCACACAAAAACCTGTATACAAATGTTCATGGCAGCATTATGCATAATAGCCAAAAAGTGGAGGGAAATTCAGTGTCCGTCAGCTGAGGAATGGATAAACAAAATGTAGTGAATCCATACGATGAAAAATCTTCTGGCAATAAACAAGGATGACTGCTGATACAGGATGCACAGAGGAAGCCCGAAGTCCTTATGCTAAGTGAAAGAGACAAATGCAAGGGCCACACGCTGTATGATTCTATTTATGTGAAGCGTCGAGAACAGGCACATCCATAGAGACAGAAGGAAGATTATTGCTCACCAGTGTACCTGATCTCAAACCAGGTGATGTGGAGACCAAAGTGAAGCCCCAATTTTACCCGTGCAATGATCGTTTGTATACCTAACCTTGAACTGTACCCCATATCTTTAAAATAAAATTTTAAAAAATTTTTAAAATGAGGAGAGGAGGGAGTGAATGTTAACGAGTACAGAGTACATTTGGGGAAAGGTACTGGAATTAGTGGTAATGGTTGTACAACATTTACAGCGTTTACAATGTACTGGAATTAGCGGTAGTGGTTGTACAACTCTGAGAATATACTACAAGCCACCTAACTGTACAAGTTTGTTCTTAAAATACCTGAAAGTGTTTAGTGTCCCTTCATTCTATTTTGAAAGAATAGTATGTCAAGTAGAAATATTTTGGTGCAAGTAACAGAAAATCCAATGTCAACTTGCTTAAGACATACAGGCTCTTCGTGACCCGCCAGGGCAGCGAGACCTCATCTCTACAATAAATCAAAAAATCAGCCGGGCGTGGTAGCGCACTCCGTAATTCCGGCTACTCGGAAGGCTGAGGTGGAAGGATCGCCGGAGCCCGGCCCCTGCACTCCAGTCTGGGCGACAGAGTGAGACTCCAACTCAAAAAAAAAAAAAAAAGAAATACAGGCTCACATAACAAAGGAATAGCGCTTCAAGAGCGACTTATCCCAAAGTCTCAAATGATGTTGGCAGGCATTGTCCTGCTCCCATTGTGTTGACTTCAGCTTCAGATCATCTCAGGTTGAAATCTAGAGGGGAAATTTCCTGGCCTTTCTTTAGAGATCCTAACAAAATCTCATTCACTGCAATTGGGTCATATGTTCATCTCTGAAACAATCACTTTCATTAAGGAAGGACTGTGTCATGTTTTTGACTCATGAAACAGGGAAAGAGATTCACCAGAAATTTAATGACTAATAAAAGAAATACCTAATATTGCTACCAAATGGAGGCATGTAGATGAAGTGGTCACCAGGGAGTCACACAACAACAAATATCTACTATCAGTAGGAACAATTTAGCAAAACAGGAAACCAATTTTGGGCAACTATCATCTTGGCATAGGAAATACTCTTAAGTATATACCTTCTTCTTTCAATTTAATCTATTTTTTGAGTCCAACTCATGTTTAAATTACAATTCACATTCAATGCTGATACAGACATACCTTGGAGATATTGTTGATCCAGTTCCTAACCACTATAATAAAAGGAATATCATGATAAAGTGAGTCATGCAAATATTTTGGTTTCCAGGCTCATGCAAGAGTTATGTTTACTTATGCTGTAGTCTGTAAAATGTGCAATTGAAATATGTCTTTAAAAAACCTCAATGTACATACCGTAATTTAAAAACATTTTGTTGCAGGCTGGGCACCGTGGCTCAGGCCTATAATCCCAGCACTTTGGAAGTCCAAAGCAAGAGGATTGCCTGAACTCATGGGCTCAAGACCAGCCTGGGCAATTTGGTAAGACCTTGTCTCTACAATAAATCAAAAATTAAGCTGGACGTGCCAAAATGTGCGCACCTGTAGTTCCAGCTACTTGGAAGGCTGAGGCGAAAGGATCACCTGAGTCCAGCAGGTTGAGGCTGCGGTGGTTGTGAACATGCCACTGAACTCCAGCCTGGGCAGCAGAGTAAGACTCCAACTCAATAAATAAATAAACAAATAAACAAATAAATAAATAATTTGCTGCAAAAAATGCTAATGATCACCTGAGCCTTTAACTGATGGAAACTCTTGCCTCAGTGTTGATGGCTGCTGACAGAACAGGTTGTTGGGTGCTGAAGGGTGGGGTGGCTGTGTCAATCTCTTAAAATAAGACAGCTATGACTCTTTTCACAAAAGATTTCTCTGTAGCGAGAAATGCTGCTTGGTAGCATTTTATCCACAGTAAAACTTCTTTCAAAATTGGAGTCAATCTTCTCAAACTCTGCCACTGCCTTATCATGTAAGTTCATGTAATATTCTAAACCTTTGGTCTCATTTCAACGTTCACAGCATCTTCACCTGCAGTAGACGTCATCTCAAGAGACCACTTTCTTTGCTCATTCATAAAAGAAGCAACTCCTCGTCTGTTCAAGTTTGATCATGAGGTTGCAGCAGTTCAGTCCCATTTTCAGCCTTCACTTCTAATTCTCGTTCTCTTGCTAGTTCCACCACATCTGCAGTTGTTTTCTTCGTTGGAATCTTGAACCACGCAAAGTCATCCATGACGGCCAGAATCAACTTCTTCCAAACTCCTGTTAACGTTGATGTATTGACCTCCCCCCATGAACCACAGATGTTCTTAATGGCATCTAAAATGATGAATCCTGGGCAACCCCTTTGGGTCCCCTCCCACCGTAGGAGGTTTGAATCCTTTCTGGAAGGTTTTCAATTGACTTTGCCCAGATCCATCAGAAGAATCACTATCAATGGCAGCTATAGCCTTACAACAATGTATTTGTTAAGTAATACGATTGAAAGTCAAAACGACTCCTTGATATATGGGCTTCAGAATGGATATTGTGCTAGCAAGTACGAAAACAATGTAAATCTCTTTGCCCACCTCCATCAAAGCTCTTGGATGACTAGGTGCAATGTCAATGAGCAAGAATATCTTGAAAGGAATCTTTTAATCTGAGCAGTAGGTCTCAATAGTGGACTTAAAATATTCAATAAGCCATGTTGCTTCTGCAGCTTCCTCACCTCTCTCGGTCTTCATAGAATTGAAGAGAGTTAGGGATTTTCTCTGGACTAAGTTTTGGCTTAAGGGAATATTGTGCTTGGCTTGATCTTCTATCCTGACTGCTCAAACTTTCTCCAGATCAGCAGTAAGGATGCTTTGTTTCTTATTATTCATCTTTTAATTTCTTTCAAGAATTTTTCCTTTGCACTTACACCTGGGTTATTTGGTACAAGATGCCTAGCTTTTGGCCTACCTCAGCTTTTGACCTGCCTTCTTCACTAAGCGTCGTCATTTCTAGCTTTTGATTTAAAGTGAGAGACATGTGATGCTTCCTTTCACTGGAACACCTAGAGGCCATTGCAAGGTGGTTTATTGGTCTAATTTCAATACTGTGTGTCTCGGAGAAGAAGGAGGCCTGAGAAGAGGGAGAGAGATGGAGGAATGGCTGGACAGTCAAGCGGTCAGAACACACAAAGCGTTTATCAAAGTCCACAGTCTTCTATGGATGTGGTTTGTGGCACCTGAAAACAATGACAACAGTAGCATCAAAGATCACTGATCTCAGATCACCAAGACCGATATAATAATCATTAAAAAGTTTGAAATATTGCAAGAACTACCAAAATGTGACAGAGACATGACGAGAGCATTTGCTGTGGGAAAAAATGATGCCAACAGACTTGTTCCATGCTGGGTTGCCACAAACCTCCAATGTGTTAAAAAAAAGATCTGTGAAGCACAATAAAGTGAATAAAGTGAAGCACAATAAAATGAGATGTCCCTGTATTCACTTTTCAAGATATGACAGTTAATCTTTTACCACAGCATCTTATCAGCCCACTTTTTATGTGGTGGATTGAATGGTAGCCACTAAAATAAGTGCATGCCCTAATGCCTGAACCCTGTGAACTTTACCTTCTATGGAAAAAAATGTCTTTGGGGGTATAATTAAGTCAGAGATCTTGAGATGAGATCATCCAGGATGACCCAGACGGGCCCTAAATCTAGTGACATGTGTTCTCACAAAAGACAGAACAGAAGATCTGGAAGAGAACGTCACGTGCAGACAGAGGCAGAGACTGGATGATGGAGCCACAGTGAGAGCCCACAACCAGCAGAAGTTGGAAATGGCAAGAAAGATTTCACCCCTGTGTCCAGTGCAGACATTGCACTGTTAACACGTTGATGTCAGACTTCTTCACTCTAGAGCTGTAAAAGAATAGTTTTCTGTTGTTTTGGACCAATAAGTTTATGACAACGTGTCATGGCAACCCAAGGCAAACTTTGATATTCCTATAGCTGGTAGAGTTTGAAAAGATTGTGTCTATTTCATAAACTTCGTCTTTTAAAACATTTGAATGGACCTCAAGAATGTTTTGAATCAGATATCAAGTGGGGTTTCCACAAAAGGAGATAGATTAAAATCTTGTTTCTTTTTGTTGTTGTTGTTTTGTTTTGTTTTTTGAGTAGGAGTTTCATTCTGCCGCCCAGGCTAGAGGGCAGCGGCATACTCACAGTCACCACAGCCTCCAGCTGCTGGGCTCAGGAGATCCTTACACCTCATCCTTCCGAGTAGCAGTAGGTGGAACCACAGGGGTGCACCACCAGGCCCAGCTAATTTTTTGGTTTATTGTAGAGACGAGGTCTCACCAAGTTGCCAGGCTGGTCTCAAACACCTGGGCTCAGGCAATCCTCTCACCTCTGCCTTCCAAAGTGCTGGGATTACAGGCGTGAGCACAGTGCCCAGCCAAAATCTTGTTTCTTTACTCTTTCATATCTTTTCTTTATAAGAAAAATGGCAAATAAAAAACTAGGAGAAAAAAACTTCCAAGCTTGGATTAATGTAAAATTAAAGGAGGAACATATACACTCATCTTTCAAAAAGTTTGTGTGAGAGGAAAGATCTATAGGTAATACAGAGGTACTAAAAGTCAAAGGAAGTTTTATTTTATTATTGTTTTTAAAATGGGAGAGAATCACGCATATTTCACACTTTGATTAAAGAAAATGAAAATTAGAGGCCAGGCTCTGTGGTTCAGCCAGTAATCCCAGCACTTTGGGAGGCCGAGGCGAGTGAACTGAGTCTGCAGGTTTGAGACCAGCCCAGGCAACTTGTATTGTAGAGACCTTGTCTATAACAATTGTAGAGACCTCGTCTCTACAATAAATCCAAAATTAGCCAGGTGTGGTAGTGCGCACCTGTAGTTCCAGTTACTTGGCAGGCTAAGACAGAAGGATTGCCAGAGCCCAGCAGGTCGATGCCAGGGTAGCTGTGGGTGTGCCACTGCACTTCAGCAGAGAAAGAAAGAGAGAGAGAGAGAGAGAGAGAGAGAGAGAGAGAGAGGAAGGGAGAGAAAAAGAAAGAAAGAAAGAAAGAAAGAAAGAAAGAAAGAAAGGAAGGAAGGAAGGAAGGAAGGAAGGAAGAAAAAAGAAAGAAAGAAAGAGAGGGAGAGAGAAAGGAAGGAAGGGAGAAAGAAAGAAAGGGAAGGAAGGAAGAGAAAGAAAGAAAGAAAGAGAGAGAGAGAAAGAGAGAGAGAGGGGAAGGAAGAGAAAGAGAAAGAAAAAGAAAGGAAGGAAGGAAGAAAAAAGAAAGAGAGGGAGAGAGAAAGGAAGGAAGGGAGAAAGAAAGAAAGGGAAGAAAGGGAAGGAAGGAAGAAAGGAAAAGAAAGAAAGAGAGAGAGAAAGGAAGGAAGGAAAGAAGAGAAAGAAAGAAAGAGAGAGAGAGAGAAAGAAGGAAAGAGAGAAAGAAAGAAAGGGAGAAAGGGAAAGAAGGAAGAAAGGAAAAGAAAGAAAGAGAGAGAGAGAGAAAGGAAGGAAGGAAGAGAAAGAAAGAGAGAGAGAGAGAGAAAGAAAGAAAGAAAGAAAGAAAGAAAGGGAAGAAAGGGAAGGAAGGAAGAAAGGAAAAGAAAGAAAGAGAGAGAGAGAAAGGAAGGAAGGAAGAGAAAGAAAGAAAGAAAGAGAGAGAGAGAGAAAGAAAGAAGGAAAGAGAGAAAGAAAGAAAGGGAGAAAGGGAAGGAAGGAAGAAAGGAAAAGAAAGAAAGAAAGAGAGAGAGAAAGGAAGGAAAGAAGAGAAAGAAAGGAAGGAAGAGAAAGAAAGAGAGAGAGAGAGAAAGAAAGAAAGAAAGGAAATTAGAGAGGCGAAGTGCCACAGGCAGTTCTGTAGGGAGGCAGGACGGGAGGAGTCACTGGCATGAGGGGCCACAGGCATTTTGAATGAAAAGATGGAGACCTTGTCCTTAAATACTGGAGATACAGCGATCGATTGGGATGGCTGCGGGTATTTAGAGGAAGGTTAAAAGGATGAAGACAGTCACGCCTGCTGTCTCGAGTTCTTCTCCCTGGAGCAGAAGGCCCACATCCCCTAAGGCTGAGGCGTGAGGAGTGAGTAAGGAGGCTTTGACCTTCCTGGCTGAGGACGGCAGCAGAGGGCCCTCATCCAGGACAGGCAGGCTTTGAAGAGCACATCAGGCTGAGGGCCAGCTGAGCTTGGTGGCGCTGTTTGGTGGGACCCAGGTTCAGTTTTCAGATTGTTCCAGGAGGAGGGAATAAAATCGGGGGAGGAATCCAGAGCACTGGCGTCGAGTTGGTTTTCCAGGTGTGTGCCGCCGGGACAGAGAAGAAGTTGAAGTACTGAGCTCCCCCTGAGATGACAGGGCAGGTGCAGTGGGAGGGCTTGGGTTGGAGGGTGACTGCTGAGCGTGAGAAACAGGATGAAACGTCTCGGAGACAGCTAGGGACATCGGAATCGAGTCTGTAGCTCAGTTAATAGTATTTTCTTAAAGTCAGTTCTGCTCAATGTATTATTTGCATTATTGTAGTATATGCATTATCGTACCTATCTTATAGGTGAGGAAACTAGAAAGCAGAGAATTTAAGCATAAACTCAGAGTTAAAGAGCTGGAATACGGAAGAACAAAAGAAGAGAAGCACCCTTGGAGCCCTCGGAGGGGGTATGCCATTTTATGATTCCTTCTCAAGGTGATCAGGTGTCCCCAGGACCGATATGGTCTTCTCCCCATGGTTATGTAAGATGTTAGCATTAGAGGAAGTTGCATAAAGAATATGCCAGAACCCTGTGCTCCCTTTGCAACTCTTTTGTAAATCCTTTCAGAATAAAAAGTTTTTAAAGACTCAAAAGCAGCCACCCACAGATTGAGTAATTGTGCCCATTGGAATGCAGGTAGACAGGAACCCTCAAGAAATGATGCTTGCCCTTCCGGGGAGGTGGCCTCACTGACTCAATTGGTTTAATTTCTCAGTGTTGGGCTTTCACCATCTAGTACAGAACAGAGCTATTCTTCACGGTCCTTTTCACATCAGGAGTGGGGCTATCTCTACACACCCAAATAACATGAAAATCCTTTAAAACTGAAATATTGTGCAATGTACATTACACTTCTGGAAACAACCACTAAACAAAAGCAACGGATTGATTCCTAAATCTCAATGCCATCTACAACCCAAAGATCAGACTCAGGTGTTTACACTCTTCTGTAGTTGAAGAGGATAGTGTGTTTTGATGTAAATGCTTTAAATGAAAATAATAATAAACAAAACGAAAAAACAATAGTCCTATAAATTCTTGTTTCAAGATTCTTGAGTTCGAGCAGCTGAATTAGATTAATACCCTTATAGGTGAAGGTTTCCAGAAACTTTTTTTCTTGAAAACACTCTCTATTAAGAAGAAAACATGGGCCAGGCTCAATGGCTCAGCCAGTAATCCCAGCACTCTGGGAGGCCGAGGTGAGTGAACTGCCTGAGCCCACAAATTCAAGACCAGCCCGGGCAACTTGGTGAGACCTCATCTCTTCAATAAATAAAAAATTAGTCAGGCATGGTAGCGTGCACCTATAGTCCCAGCTACTTGGAAGGCTGAGGCAGAAAGATCGTTGAAGCCCAGCAGGTCGATGCTGGGGTGGCTGTGAGTGTGCCACTGTACCCCAGCCTGGGCTACGGAGTGAGACTACAACTCAAAAAAAAAAAAAAAGAAGATGAAAATATGAGACAGAATGATTCCAAGTGATGCAAAACTAGGGATCAGGTCCTGGGTATGCAAGGCTGAGGGACAAAAGATCAAAGTCATAAGACTTAAGAGGATCCAGGAATTGTTAAGAATGGAAGGTAGCATAGTACAGTTCTTTTGCTTTGGTTTTGCTGCATAGATTTCAGTGTACAAGCTCAAAGCCAGACTTCTAGGGTTCAAATCTTAGCTCTGTCACTTAGTAGTCACGTGATCGTGGGTACTTGACATCTTTACGTCTCTTTTTCCTCTTTTTTTAAATGGGGGTGATAATAGCACTAACTCGTGGGGTAGTTTCAAGCACGAACTGAGTTAATATTTGTAAAGACTTATGACAGTGTTTGGAATTTCATGAACACCCTATGAAGTTTTTGTAAAAATAGCCGATGGTTGGTTCTATATCTGCTAAAGCAACTTTCATCAGAAGACTTTGTGCATGATCTTAATTCACGCATGGGTTTTGATTTTTAGGGGTTTTTGTTCGTTCATTTGTTTTGCATTATTGTTTCCACACCAAACTCTTTGAGAAAGGTCATGATCAATATTCTTTTCCACTTTCCAATTTTTTTTAACCACATGTAATGGCTAGAAGGACTTCCTCTATGAAATCCATCAAATCTGCACTGGAACAGAAAAAATAACCCAGAGACTTTGGTCCCAACCTAACATTATAGCTCAACCACATCCACCAACCCTTTCCTCCCCACTCAGGGTAGCCAACTATACCCATCCTCAAGCCGGTCCAGTTCTCAGCAGGCCTAGCATTTTCAGAAGGTGCTGGATGACCAGAGCAGTACAAGGCAAGATTCTGGCAGCCCTGGATCCGAATCTCTGGGCCCCTGTGGGGGACAGGGCAGGCCAAAGCCGGGGGTTGTTCCGGGAGAGACGAGGGAGACACGCTTCAGGTCTTGTCCTTTGAAACTCTCACCTGCAGCTAAGTCTGGGTTCAAATGTATGGATTCCATTAGAGGAAAAGAAGCATGCTTACAACCCTTGCAGGGGACCTGCCTTTTTAATGCTTCCTTCTCACAGTGATCAGGATTCCCGGGGGCCAGTGTGGTCTTTCCCCCAGGAGCTGCTCAGTGTCTGTTTCCATTTAGAGCAGCAAGTCCATTCCAGTTCACTCCTGCATCCTTACAGCAATGACCTCAGTGAGTTAGCAAATTTGAGGTGAACGTCACACAAGCAGAGGTGTTGCCTTCGGACGATGGCCTGCCAGTAACATCCAGTGAATGAGAAAGAACTTGCAGCCACACCCACATCATAGATCCCTTGAAAAGGCCCGAGGGAGAGTCCACTCCTCAAGTTAAAACATATGGGCCCATGCGCACCAGATAACTCGCCTAAGGTCATACCGGTAAGCTGTGCAGAGCCAGGCCTGGAATCCAGGTCTATCTGCCTCCTGCTCTGGTGACTTTCAGCTGCAGCATGATGCTGCTTACACATGATTTTTTGTCCTCTGATGGTGCAAAGCAGGAAGCTCTAAGCAACTAAAACACAAGTAAGAGATTACCTCTCGGCAGTTCAGAGTGGTGGGGGCTTGAATACATGAATGGGTGAAAGACGAGTAAACGAACTCATGAATGAATTCAGATTCTAGATTCAAGACACTAGTTATGGCTGCTTCTCCCTGGATGCACTGTGGTGTGTAATCAGAGCCTTTGCTGCATCACTGATCAATGCACAGGCTCTGTGTGATATAAGGATTGCTTCCCAATGCGCCCTCACAGGATACTAACACAGACCAGCAATGTGGAAGTCAGGAGGCCTGGGTTCACTTCCAGGGCTGTCACATGTGAGTGGGCAATGTGCGCCTTTGTCACTGTGGCCTGAGTTTCCTCAGCTGTAAGACAGGTAGGTTTGACTCGATGAGTTCTACCCCACCCTTTTGAGTCACCTCCTCTCCCTACAGGGAAGATCGGATTGTCTCGTGTTGGTGATCTCAGTGGGCAGGGAGTATCACGGGCAGATGTCAAGGTGGGGAAGGAAAGCCAGGAATTTGCCGGACGTGAATGTCCAGCTGGCTCTGTAAACCCCGGAAGCCCCTGTATTTACCTTCTGTGCTGACCCTCCCTCTGATGGGAGGCCGGCACCAAAGCAGAAGTTCTGTCGTTGCTTCTTCCATTCTTGGTTCACAGCCTGGAGCCTGTGGAGTCCAACATCATGCCAGCCTTGCCCAGGAATGGAGGCCTAGGCTAAAATTGGGAAGCGGCTCAACTCAAAACCAGACACAGAGCAAAGCGGTCAAAATAACCAAACACGCGTATGTGCAGCCTTGCTGACAAACAAGGTAAGAAGCCAGCCTTACGTCCAAACAGCTGAAAAAGCATGTAACAAGGAAGCATGCAAAGTAGGTGGCTACGGATCCCTTCGGTTTAAAGAGCCAGGAGGAGCTTGTTAAGAAATAGCCAGCCCAGCATGTGGGAAGACCCAGAGCTGAGGCTTGTTCTGACTGATTGAGTGACCACAGCCAAGTCAAAGTCACATCCTGAACACTATTCCCGGGTAACCCCCGTGGGAGGCTGGGCGTATTTTCTAGTATTATCGGAATAATACTAGAAAATATGCCCAGCCTCCCACGGGGGTTACCTGGGAGCAGGAAGAGAACATGGGTGGCCACTCCCAGCTAACAGCTACCACCTGCTCCTCTGCTCCCTGCCCAACTCCACACAAAGGCACCTGCTAGAGATCTCCCTGAGGGTCAGGCTTAGAGCCCACAGAGGTTTAGGCAGAATTGATGCGATTCTTTGCAAACCTGTTCTGTGAAGCAGGGTAATTTTCATGCGCCAGAATAAATCCTTCCCGTGACAATGAGTAATTTTTATGGTCTTTCTGCAGTCATCTAACTAATTGCACATCTCACGTTTTACAATTTTCCCTCCCCCGTCAGTCCAAGAATAGTGGTTAGCAATGACCTTGGCCTCTTCTCCTACAGAACCTATTCAAAATGGTTAGAAGGAGGAAATATATATGGCTGGGGTCCACGCAGTACAGCTACCCACTTATTGCTTTCTCCTGTTGTTTTTCAGTGGTGGTTGAGAGGTCATGTGTGGTCTGAAGTGATAGGTCCCATCCAAGGCACAGTTAACTCTTTCTCCCACTGCCTTGGGTTGCCTTTTAAAATTTTAATTCAGCCAACTTCTTATAAGTGGGTTAGGTCTGAAGGATACAGGCATGTACAGACACAAGAGTAGGAGGGGAAAATAGATACATAAACAAATAAATGCTGCTGGGCACGTTGGCTTATGCCCCATAATTCTAACACTTTGGCAGAAGGATCGTTTGAACTCAGGATTTCAAGACCAGCCTGGGCAACAGAGCGAGACCATGGCTCTACAAACAATAAAAAATTAGCTGGACATGGTGGCATGCACCTGTACATCTATAGTCCCTAGCTACTTGGGAGGCTGAGGAGAGTGGATCTGAGCCCAGGAATTTGAGGTTATAGTGAGCTATGATCACTCTACTGTACTCCAGCCTGGGCAACAGAGTGAGACCCCATATCTCTTAAAAATAAGGAAAGAAGAAATGCCTGTCAGTTAGACGAAGGCATAACTCAGCTAGACCACGGGCCTCAGTGGGGTCCCAAAGAAGGAAGATTTTACCCTTTCAGTGGTCAGGAGACGTGATCTTTAAGTTACCTCTTGAAACTTGAGTAGGAATTCCCCAGGTAAGAGTTCCAGGGAAGTTGAACAACACATGCAAAGATTTATAAAGGTTTCAGGGGACAGCAAATTTTACAAACACTAAGCTAGCAAAGAATTGGGGGTAGCAGACAGGAAAGCAGCTGAGGAGAGGAGGGGTGGTTAGCAGAACAAGATTTCTAGAGACCTTGCAGACCACCAAGGGAAGTGGTATCTTTAACCTAAGGGAATTGGGAGAAAGTTAAAATATTTTTTTAAATAGTGAAGCAACACAGAATTTTGGAAGTTAGTGTGGAGCACTATTCCCAGGTAACCCCTGTGGGACAGAGGCCAGAAGGACAGAGACCAGTGAAGGAGGCTGTTTCGTAGAAAGATGCTCAAAGGATGGAAAAAAAGAAGAAACTTCTAGGAAATGCAAGCAGGAAGCTCAACAGCTCATCTGGGTGGTGAAGGAGAGAGGAAGCCATGGAATAGGCCCGACTTAAGTGCCTGGAGGGACGGTGGGGCCATTCATTGCGATAAGGAATGTAGGAGGTTTGCAGAGGGAAAGAGGAAGCATAGGTTTTACAGATGGAGTTGGAGGTATTGATGAGACATCTTGCTCAATAATAATTTTTAAAATGTTTCCACTGGCAGCACCAAACACTACAAGAGTGTGAAGCAACAGTAACCGTCACAAATTACTGGCGGGAAGGTAAAATGGTGCAAACACTTTGAAAGACAGTCTGGAGGTTTCTCACAAAAGTAAATAAACCCTTACTGTGATCCAGCAATTACAACCCTCGGTATTTGCTCAAACGAGTTGAGAACGTGCGTTCATGTGAAAACCTACACATGGGTGTTTGCAGCAGCTTTATTCATAATTGCCAAAACTTGGAAGACACCAAGATATTTTCAGCAGGAGAAACTGTCCTGCATACAGACAATGGAGTACTATTGGGCAATAAAAAGAAATGAGCTATCGAGCCACAAAAAGACACAGAAGGACCTTTAAATGCATATTACAGGCTGAAATAATTCAGTCTGAAAAGGTTACATACTGTAGGATTCCAACGATATGACATTCTGTATGATACATGCATACATACTGTGTGATTCCAACTCTATGACAAAAAGACAAAACTGTAGAGAAAAGATCCGTGATCTCCGGGGATTAGAAGGAGGGAGGGATGACTAAGAAGAGCAAGACATTTTTAGGACTGTGAAACTATTCTCTGAGCTATTGTGGTAGACACACATCATTAAACATTTGTCAAAACCTATAAGATGTACAACACAAAGAGTGAACACTATCTATGGCCATACCACCCGGAACGCACCCAACCTCATCTGATCTCAGAAGCTGAGCAAGGTAGGGCCTGGTTGGTACTTGAGTAGGAGACAAAGGATGAACATTAATGTGAGCTATGGCCTTTAGTTAATCAATACTGCCTTATTAATTGTAACAGATATGCCACACTAGTGCGAGATGTTAATCAGAAAAGAAAGAGGAACTCAGTGGGGTGACATAAGGGAATTCTCTGTACTTCCTGTGCAGTTGTTTTTATAAACCTAAAACTGCCCCCCCAAAAGTGAAGTCAATGAATTTTTAGAAACATTCAAAGTATTTAACTTCTGATCACTATCACATGCACTCTTGTCCGCCCTTAGGTGAGTAAATGGAGGCAGAAGGCATAGATGGCCAAGAGTCAGTCTCCTACTCCACTGTCAGCATTTAGAGATTCCCTCCAAAAGTTTGACTGGGTTTCCCACCCGATGAAGTTCCATCATAGTAGAAGAAAGAAGAGTCGCAGAGAGAATCATAGCACACAACAACTGAAGGGACTTTATACCAACTGCTTCATCTTAAAAATAGACAGATTGAGCCCCAGAGAGAAAAGCCATTTGTCCAGTGTCATCGAAGTCACTTTTAAAATATTCATTCATCCAGTATCGATTGTGTTGGGGCCCGAAAGTCGATGGATAAGAAGCAGTGACCGGTGTCAAGATGCTTAGAGTCCAGTGGAGCAAACCATCAGTCACCAGGAAGTTACAAAACAGCAAAATAGTAGTTGTGACGATGGAGGGGCACCTGGGGTGCAAGCAGGGAGAGCCCAAGGTTAGACTTGGTCTCCATCGTGAGGGTCCACCATGCGAGTGGACTCCACAACAGTGCCTCGCCCCAAGGCCATGCCAGGGCTGGAGCCCAGACTCTTCACTTTCCCCTTTCCTGCTTCTCTTTAGCACAAAGAGGTTGTATGCAACATGCTGGGAGGTTTGAAGAGAAACCAAATTGAATCTCTCATGAGAGTTCTGAAGGTAAATGGGAAGGTCTACCTGACCTGGGTCTTCTACTAGTCAAGCTGATACTGAGGTGTTATTTCCAAACAGTAAATACAAGGGAGGACGCAAAAAAACCCAGAATTATCTTTTGGAAGGTGGGCTTCTTGTAGTCCAGGCTTCCCCCACTAAGTAAGTGTTCTAGGAACCCACGGGCAGCAGTGTACCAGCTAGTGTTGGTGAGAGGCTGCGTTTGGCCTCAGTGAATTTTTTTTGGAGATTCTTTCAGTGGACTTTCCCATTTCATGTTGGGTGACTTATGAGTGCACCTGTGCACACCATGCTGAGTGTTCAGCAGTTTTTAAGCAAAAACGGCATGAACCCCTTGTCCCACCCTCCTTATTCACCTGATCTCACCCCAAGAGCCTTTGGGAGGGGGGTTGTTTCCCAGATGCAAAAATCCCTCAAAGGGAAACGTTGGGCTGATATGGAAGAGGCGAAACAAAAATGGCAGAATCACTGAAAGGCACCAAAATTGACAAGCTCAAAAAACTGTGGTGAGCAGTGGAAAAAGCATCTCAACAGGTGTATTGCATCAAACGGAGAGTGCTTTGAAGGCGATTGAAGTCAAAACATGCAAGAATAAATACACAATGTAAAAAAAATAAATTCTGGGTTTTTATGGCCCCCCCCTCGTAAAAGCATTCCCTGCCATTAGTTTGCCAACAGGTTACCCTGACACGTGTAGCGCAGAGCTTTAGGTGAGTTTTCTCTTCTTTCTGGATCTCTTCTGTTCACCATAGAGACAAGATGCCTGTCCCCTGGACTTCCCAGTCCTTCCTGTGGGGAAAGTGACATGCTCAACTGCCATCAGTCCTGCCTCATCTTCCCAGGCTGTCGACTTGACACAATGTCACAGATGAGGCTGTGCCCTCTGTAAGTCCCCACAAACACACTTCCACCCTATCTCAGGAGAGAAAACAGTTTTATTTGCTTTTATGCTTGGCTTCAAAGAATCTTGAAAATCAGATATTTTATATCAAGTAACAGGCAACAAGTAGAAATTTGAAACCTAGTAAAAAAAAAAAGAAAATTCTTCTTTTGATGAAAAATCTCTTCCGTATGTTTGGAACCATGCTACTCTTATATTAATTGAATACACTGAACACACACAAAGCAAAACAATTTCTTAAAATCTTCCTTTTACAGTCTTGGGTTTAAAAGTTTTGGATTCCAAAATGTTTCTGATGAGGCTTTGACTGTTTTATAGACATGTTTTTTAGACAGCTCAAGCTGGCTCAACATTTTAGGTCAGCTAAACCAACTCATGTAAGGGTTGTTTACATTTCCAATGTTTTCTATATCACTATGCCATAGAGAACTACAGAAGATTTTGAAATAAAAGTAAAATCACAGATATTGTAGGCAGATTATCTGAGCAGAAAGTGAGAGTAGCTTAGTTTTTTCAAAAATTCAGCCCCTGATAATAGTCTTTTTTTGGGGGGGGGCTCTGAAAGATAAAATAGCTGATGTTCAAGATTCCTTTAAGTCGCCATCTCTTTGGATTTCTCTGTCTGTCTGTCTTAGTAATGGAAAACAAAAGTCTTGTGTCCCATTGTCTAAAATAAAAGAGAACAAAGGAGTTGAAGTATTCAAGGGGGAAAAAATTCACAAAATCCCCAGTGCTTTTTGGATACCAAGCCAACACCCATCACACAGAAAGTTCTCAGAGGTTAGAATGCTCTTCTTTCTCTATTCTCTCCACAGCCTTCACTAAAGATAAATGGGTCAGTATTACATGGGTGAACATTAAGATTCAACTTCATGCGCAAGCATGTCGAAAATACACACTCACAAAAAGCTAGGAAGCAATTCAACAGTGAAGTGTGTGGTGATGATTATGAATTCTTTTTCAACTGCTTCTGGCCCTTCCAAGTATTTCCACCTTTGGCCATCGCTGCCACAGACACCATCTTCAGCCATGTCAACTTACCTGATGTCCCAGTAATACTAGTCTTTGGACACGTACTTTTGTTGGCTTGACTTATCTATCCCTACCCACTCCCCCTGACGCATTCCCCATCATCCTTCTGGATTCTATTTTAAATCATCTCTGTATTGCCATATGACAATCATGAGTTAATGGCCTCTTCTTTCTGGGTTTCCAGAATCCTCAGTACTCTACACATGCCTCCATGACAGCACAAATCTGATGTCAGATATACCTGTTAACATATCTGGTGTTCCCACGGAATTGTGAGACACTTGAAGGACACTTGAAGGTAAAGATGAGGTTATTCACCTCTTTCTCTTCACTTCCATGAAGCCTAGTCCTTGACTGTTTGCTAAGCATTAGAGTCAGACGGTGGTATGATTGCAACTTGTACTCATACCACACACTGGCTTGCAAGAACTCACTGTTAAATCAGTTCAGGAGTTTTGTCAGCTGATATTAAAAAATTGCATTATGTAAGCTAACAAATAGATTATGTTTAAAACAATCTACAGATGCTGAAAATTAATCGCTTCCTAATGATGTTACAACATGTTTCTATCATCCATGCATTTGGAGTTAGTTATGTCTACTTGTGCCCATGTGGTGAAAACACTGAATGAGAGTATGTAATGTCACATTGGTAGCTTGAAATTGGCCACGGTAGGACTATTTATACCACATACATTGACAAATACTACAAATCAGAACCTTATTTATTGTTTTGCTGATTGTCTAAACTTAAAGTGGCAAAAAAATGATAGTGAAAACCAAATTTAGAATATCTAACTATTACATTGTGAATAACACACACAAAACCCTGAATATTTGAAAACTGTGATACAATCCAGTAAAGAAGCCTCTCGTGTCATTGAAAAACAAATGAAATGGTGACATATGTCTTCGTTGCTCTACTTTCATTTTATTCACGAAAATATCAACCAACATTCATGTCAGAATAATACTTGTTTGTCAATTGCAGTCATAGGTTGGCTACAGATTCAAGAGTTTGGCAAACATGGATGAAAGCATTCTACAAATACCAATTGGCTATATCGCACTTGCAACAAAGAGTATTGCATATTTCATTCTATTTGAAAATTGTGTGCTACCCATCTTTACATCAGTAACATGTAGGATAAACTAACCTGTGTATATGCATGCATATATATGTCCCTCCCTGGGGAGCCCATAGTTAAACATCTACCAGTTTATCACTGAGTTCAGAGAAAGGAGAACACAGAGAGGACTACATTGATAGGACGACATTTGTGGACGAGGTGAGACTTGATGCAGGCTTGAAGGGTCAGAGGAGACTGCCTGGAGGAAGCAGCCCGGTATGCCTGCCGGGCAGAACAGCCCAAGCAGAGACGCAGAGGTAGAAGCGACTCGACTGTGCAGGAAACAGTGAGTGCCCGGGTTGCTGGAACTGAGGTGGCTTTGGGGAGCTGTGGAAGATTAAGCCAGACAGGCCTGGAGGGGCCCAAGCTCCGGAAATCAGTACTAGTGAGGCGGAGAGAGGGAGGATTTGATTTAGCAGGCCATAGGGAGCCACCTCTGATTCTTGAAAGGGGGAGCGATGAGAAGTGAGCGGTGATTTAGGAGGACAGACAGGGCCACAGTGCTCAGGTCGGATTGGAAGAGGGAGAGACCAGCTCCAGTCCCTCCGGAAAGCACACTGAGATGATGGAGCAGTTGGGGACTACAGGGATGAGGTAATGGAGTCCTCTCTACCCACCTTTTCTCCTCCCCTTCCTCCACCAAGCACAGACACATCCCCTCCTCCAAGCTTCCCTGCCAGCCAGCAGCCCTTTTCTCTGGGGTCTATGATTAATTCTATCTTAAAAGTATCTGGTGATAGATCCGAGGGGCATTTCATAAATTCTGACTCATTATGTGAAGCCTAGTTTAAAAACTTCCTTTTGTCTAGATCAATTATGAAATAATAAAATCTGACCTGAGCCGAAGTCTGCATTTTTTTTCCTCTGAGAAAGAGATTCAGTGATAATCAGAAAAGTCTAAGGAAAAGGGGATTTGATTTTGTAGCTACAGTAGTCTGAGACGTAAGTAAGTAGCTAAATTAGCAGTGACAAAAGCTTTTCAAAATTAATTATATATATTTCTTCTCTTTTTGTTCTCAATGTGTATGTGTCCTGTCCTCACGGGCATACACGCTCATATGTATACACAGGCTCCCAGTACTTGGCAATCAGTTGGCTACCTCCAGCAGTGCCATTCCTATTATCCTGGGAGACTGGGGAGGAGGAATGTTCGAAAAGTGGCAATCAAACAAACAAAAAAAAATCAGATGCCCCTCCCCCTCCACTTACAATCCATCCATGGATTCTGGTAGCTTCAAGGGCTCCTGCACGGCACCTAAATCATAGTCTGCTTTAGGAAATATATTTGCCTTTGCATGTTTAAATAGTCCAACCCCATCCATCACATCATCTTTGATGACAACAAAGCCTGGCTGGTAATCCCATGGCCCCAGCTCAGTGCCATATTTAGCCAAGCTTTGATTTAATGGTCTTTGGGTCATGAGGTGGGTGGGAGGATTTTGGTGAGACACACAGGGTGATTTTGACTTGATTATCTCCTGTCTCAATGTTGACTTGCCTCTGTTTGCCCTGAAACATGGCTAGGCAGGTAAAGAAAAGATGTTCTCACTTCTGAAAAATAAAAAAAGTATCCATAATGAGGAATGCCTTCATATTTTTCCTTCAAAAATATGATCTATTACAAAAACATTGTGTGCTTATGCTTTTTTTCTTCTTTGCACATTTTCTCTTATTTCTAGAAGCTCCCAGCATAGGTCCTTAAATACAGTCTTACACACACACACACACACACACACACACACACACACACACACACACACATATTTCTATCCTGCCTTCAAAACACCAACCCTGCAAACATGTCTGCCCAAACTCCTCACATACTTCTTACTGCTGCTTTCCTCTCAGTTCCCTGTTGACAATCCACATGGGCTTGGCTCCCCAGTTTTTTTTTTTCCTACCAAAGACAAAAATAAAAATCATAAATGCCAGAAATGTCTCGGGGCTAAGTCATCTCCTTCTCACGGGTGACTTTATGCTGCACTCTATCAGACATCTGACACTCAGTCGTGCGGTTGGTCTAAGGCCAACGGGTGTCCGCACCTAGTCAGTGAAAGCCTGTCAATCCATGGCAATTAGTGAGCCCTTCTTCTTTGCATTGAGCTGGGAACTTGAGAGATCCCAAGAGTGCATGATGTGTTTCCTGCTTTCAGGGGAAAAGGAAACTAACACAAGCAAAACTATCAGAGAATGTTTCAGTGCTAAATTGGGTGGCACCGACCGAAAGAGACAACGCAGTGTAGTCAACAAGTGCTAGAATCTGAGTCAGAAATATAGGCTCTTCCCACACTCTCCCTTGTCCCCCACCACCCGGAGACCCAAAAACACTCTCCTTTCATAGCACTCAACCATTTTAGCGTCTGACCCAATTCACTCTTGGGCCTGTGCTGGGATTTCCCAAATTACGTATTCAGTAAGAGTCTACATTAACGTGGGGACAAAGACCCTGGGGTTATTGCTCACAGTGAAGAGGATACACTCTATTCTGGGTTTTCATATACGCAGCTCCACCTATGAGAGTTGTGTCTTCATCCCAGTGATCATGAACAAGTTGGGTACACAGGACCCAGAACTCCAGGGCAGCCAAAACCGAGACACAGAATTTTGACGGTATCGTCATCTTTTGGGATGAGTTGTTGGCTTGTTTGTTTTCATCTACTCCCAAAGTCTTTGCCTCTTCTGATTCGTGATGCAAAAAGTTTTTGAAAAGCAGAAGGTTTTTGTGACTTTTTAAAAAGTTTCTGAAAGGTTTTTCTGTCGCTGTTCAACATCAAAGATTCTCATCAATACATTTTAGAGTACTAAGACTGACCTTTTGACGTTAGACAGTTCGTGTATTTCTTAATTCTCAAGACCCATTTCTATTTTTTCTTTTTTGAACAAAGAGCCTTCAGCGTCTCCCAATTCTCTTTCGCAGTCTGTCATTGCTCAGTTGAGAAGTTACCTTTCATTCACATTTTGCTTACTATGGATTAAGTTCATTTTCTTTTCAGATGCATTTATTTATTTACTTTTATAGACAAGCGCAGTTGAGTTACATGGCTACATTGTATAGGGGTGAAGTCTGAGTTTTTAGTGCGCCCATCACCCCAACAGTGTACATTGTACCTGATAGTATTTCACCCCTCTCGGCCCCCCCTTTTTGGAGTTGCCAGTGCAAAATACCTTTGAAAGATGTGTTCATTCACCTACCGTCTATTTACTGCATGCCAACCCTATGCCAGCACATTCTACTCTTTTCTCTGGGCACCACACTGCAGGCAATGAAGAGGGAGCAGGCCCTGGCTTCCCCTAAGTGACCCCGATGAGCATGTGAAGGGATGATCGCACAGCCCCTTCATTGTGTACAGCCCCTTCATTGTGTGTGTTTATGTTGTGTGTGCGTGAACCACGTGAGCTCTGCCGACCAACTGGTGCATGGATGCAACCACGAGGAAATAACATTCACAGATTCCATTGACCAAGTCCCTGCTGTTCTGGCAGACAGCAGACCTGGCATTCTATACCCATTTAATCCTAACAACAAAACTACAAGGCAGGTACTATTACTATCCCCACCCTGTGGATGAAGGAATCGATGTCCGAGAGGCCACAGAGACAGACTGTTGGCGTGAAGGCGCTGTGCCTTTCCACGTTCCTTGGCTGCCCTGTTGATTTTATTCTGTGTTTTCCTGCAGTGGCCGTGGCAGGCCTGACATCACGGTTGTCTCTGGATTTGGAAAGATGCAGGTTTTCGTATCTGATATTTAACGAGGTCGCCCACACTCCTCACAGAGGCCTTTGATCTTCACACCATGTGGAGGCCACTGACTGTCCCAGAGGGGCCTCCTGGTTCCTGCCACCCTGCAAACATTCCGTAGGTGTCAGGAGGAGTTCCCAAGGCGAGGCTGCAGGGGAATCAGAACAAGGTCAAGTGTGGGCCGACTCACAGCCAGGTAGGCTTTAGGCGTTGGGGAGAGCTTGCTGCCTGTCACAAATATGGTGGAGAGGAACGTAGGTAGAAAAATCAGCAGATTTCTTACTTCCAGGAGGTATCCTAGCTAAGCCAAGAATGATAGAATACTGTTCCCCCATCTTAGGTCACAGTTCGGCCCGTGGCCAAAGGTGGTACGCCAAGAGAGTGCCCTGATAAAGCCATCTAGGCCCAAGACAGAGCCCCGGAGAGAACAAGCAAATCACAGGGCCAGGCTGGGGAAAGATGGCTCTCGTCCCCAAGTTGTTACCAGCTCCACCTCTGCCCAAGGAGTCTTCTAAACAGAATGAGAATGGGTGCTGGGAACCCAGGACCCAGGAATGATCCCTTCACTTCTCATTGTTTCCCTGGGGGCTTCCCCCTCTGCATGGTCGAGCACCTGTCCTACTCGTTAACACTACCACCGCGAGCGTGCGTCAGGGGTTGACGTTCCGCAGACCACATCTCTAACACATACCACAATTCTGCAAAGTAAGTACGACTGCTCTCAAGATCAGAGAATAAAGTGAATCTTGGAAGCCTCAGCGTCCCATAGTTGGTCTAGCAGCTTGTAGAGCCTTTGTTCTTTGGGTGACACCGTGCTGCCTTTGGAGAAGCCTCCCTCAATTAGACCCAGAGAAATGAGCAAAAATATCAAAATTCAGCAATGATATCCTATCAGCAGTCAAACAAGGAAAGAGACACAGCCTCAAGCTAAAAACTTTAAAAGGTCGAACTCAAGAAGAGAGACAAAGAATCTCACCCTTGAAAGAGAACGAGTGAGTTGACAAAATAAAGTCCTATTAGAACTGCTGACCCTAGGAGAGTTGGATGAAGGGGTGTCTATAACTTTCTCCACCTCTGGCTGTGTGGGAGGTCATACGTCTATTAAGGAGAGAAGGTTGAAACAGGCAATAAACGACATAAGCCGACTTGCTCTGTTGGGAAGTTAAGCTTCTAGAATCTACTCTGATTTTGTGAAGGTTTTCTTGAGACAGGAGGGTACACACCCCATGGGGGCGTGAATTCTGATATAAGACATTAAACAAATGGGCAAAGCCCTGGATGACTCCTCCCCTAGCCTACCAGCCCCTTGTCCAGAGAAGTAGCTTAACCACAATTCTCATCCTCTCAGACTCTGGTCAATAAAACAAGGAACTCTCACATGAGGAAGGCAGAGAAGCTGGCCCAAATCACCTACTGGTGTCAGAAAATTGGACGATCTAGACAAAGCACTCACATCAAGCATAAGCAAGACAAAAAGAAATGGCATGTGCAGCCAAATATTTATTGAATGCCAACCCCGTGCCAGCACCATTCTACACTTTTCTCTGGGCACCATACTGCAGATAATGAAAAGAAGACAGGCCCTAGCTTCCCCTAAGTCAGCACGATGATCACAAGAAGGGGATGATCGCACGGTTCCTTCATGGTGTGTGTTTATGTGTGTGTGCGTGCATAAACAACAATCAAAAGAATGCGCAATTCAGAAGAAAATCTCAGCATACAACAGACGTCATCCAAGGAACAGAATCCAAGTGCTTGTGCTTCATGCTATAGAAAATCGCAGTAAGAGCTCGAACTAATTTTTGCCACAAAAGCCTAAAGACCAGAGGATAGAACAATGAAATGAGAAATTTGCAAATTTAAGGGAAAGTTTTGAGGTGAAAATAATACTAACAAACAAGCAAACAATAAATAAACAAAAAACAGTGAGGAAAAGAGCAACTTTAGCCAAAAATCAAAGTACTAACATGAAGAAAAAGCTCCAGGTAATCCTAGCAAATGTGGAAAGAAAATACAATGTCAGAAAATCAATTGGAATATCATAGACATAGGAGAGGAAAGGCAATTTAACATATGACTAATTTATATAATTGGTTTTCCTGAGCTAGAGAATTGAACCAAGAGGCCAGAAAACAATAGACTATAGAATATATATAAATATATACAATATATTATATATAATATAAAAATAACATATGTAAAAGGGGAAGTCTTCCCTAAAATGAAAGAATCAAAAATACAATTGATTTGACACTTCTGTGGAACATGGCACAGTGCTTTAAGCATGGAAAACAGCCATCAAAACCAGGTGAAGTTTTGTGTTTTTGTTTTTGAGTTGGGGTCTCATTCTGTCACCCAGGCTGGAGTTCAGTGGCACCATCATGGCTCACCACAGCTTTGACCTCCTGGACTCAGGCAATCCTTCCATCTCGGCCTCCCGAATAGTTGGGACTACCGGCTCATGTCACCACGCCCAGCTAATTTCTTTTCTTTCCTTTTTGCCTTTTGGAGAGATGAGGTCTCACTATGTTGCCCAGGCTGGTCTCGAGCTCCTGGACTCAAGAGTGCTGGGATGCCAGGCATGAGCCAGCGCACTTGGCAGAAAGCTCCATAAAGTTTATGAGAAGCAACTGTGGTGTCAGGAGACAAAGACACCAGGGTCCACCACAACAACTCCAAAACCCACAAGCCATCTGCCTCTAAGTCTTCGTGCAAGGCTGTGCCTGAACACACACGCTGGAGAGGAGACTGAACATACAACTTAGGCTTGAGTGGAAGTGCAGAAGAAAGACGGAAAACACCAGTTCTGACCCTCAAGACTATCATCGTTGAATGGAATTGTATCACTCTTCCAATGACAAGTGACGGTAAACCCAGCTTGACTCGGCTGGAGTAAAATATGAATGTATGGGCTCTGGAGGAAAAGTCCAGAAGTTTGGCTTCAGGCCCAATTGGCTCCAGGCGCTCACACCATTTCTGTCTCTACCCTTCCGCTCTGCTGTCTTCCGTGTAGGCTCCATTCTTGGGCGAGTTTCCCCTCATGACGGGGATAAAAAGTTTGCCCGCTGGTGGTACGGGCTTGTCTTTACCATTCTAAGTCCAGCAGAAAGGTCAAGCCCTTATTCCCAGTAACCATATCAAAAATTCTGGGATTGAGTCTCTTTAAACACAATGGGATTATGAGCTCTTCGCTGAATAAAGAAAGCCCTGTGGCTAGGAGGGTTTAATGCTCAAGTTGACCAGAGATGAATGGGGGTGGGGAGACCAGCTCTGCTGGTGGAATAGAATGTGAGCGCAGAAAGGGTGTTACCTAAAGAATATCGAGGTGTGAAAAGAAGGGGAAATGGATATTGGGAGAGCAAAAATAATATAGATTTACTAGACTTTAGACTGGGACACACACATTCATGGTTACACACTTGCTCATGTAGTTAAAACTATAATAGATAAACAAATACACATGAATATGATACAAACCAATGATCCAAGGCTTAAGAGAAAGGATAAAACAGGAACCATCACTCAAGTGAAAAAGATCTCGACACATAAAGTTTCCAGTGTCCATCATCAGTACCATCATTATTACTATGACTAGCACAAGTCAGACTTCTATCACAGGCATGTTACAATAAGAACCATGTTAATAGAAGAAACCAGAGACTGTTTCCTCCTTTTTAAGGCTCACCTTCTAAAATAGGCAGAGCATGGAAAGTCAGGTGTCAACAGATGGAGAGTATATATAAAGGCATGGAGCTAATATGAACCTGGACACTTGTAGAGTCATAGAACATTGATTTGTTCCCTCTGTAGGTATTAATTTTGTGCCTATTGAGAACCTGGCAGCACTGCAAGCCCAGCAGATAAAGTCCCTGCTTTTAGGGAAGTAGACGTCAACTCTTCCAAAACCGTCTTATAGAGGAGGAAACTGAAGCCCAGAAAGGCAAAGTAACATGACCAAGATGGCGGCAGAATGGTGATCACCTGGGGGTCTACACTCTGGGGTTATGCAAAGAACATGAACTTAGGGGTCAACAGACCTGGGTTCCAGACCTGGCTCTGTCACCAGCTGGCTGTAAGAAGCCCACCCACCTCCACCGTCCCTAGACCACATGTTTTATGGTGGCCTCAAAGGCATGAGTCAGGTGAGTCGTGCTGCCTCTGCGGACATCTGCTTTGAGAGCTGGGGAGTATTTCACGGAGCTGTTTCCCCCGACAGGTTTATGGCTGGTCTTGGCTCAGCGCCTCGAAAACACTCATCATGTGATGAAACAAGAATGTCATCCTGTGGACGATCAATAAACCACACTGGCATTCCCACCCCCACCCCACGACGTTCCCACCCCCATTCCACCCCCATTCCACCCACACACGCTCCTTCCCCTTCAGCCTGCTCCCTCCCACGTCCCAAATACATCCAGACCCTCTCATTAGGAAGTGACACCCGACAGGATTCATTGCTCCGATCAGAAGGGTGGCCAGACTTTGTTGCTTGCAGACACTTTTCTGTTTTGTGTTAAAAGCTTGAGCTGGGAAATGAGCGAGAGTCCTATCGAAGGCGAAACCAGAGAGCCTGCTTGCGTTCCGGCTAGAAAACCCACCGAGAGGCCGTCAGAAGATCATGACAGCTCTTCGAGCATCAAGATCTCAGCTCTTGCCTGAAAAAGCATAAAATAGACTTGAAAGAGGCCTGCCTTCTGGATCTCATCCTGGGTGATTCATTCTGGGCTTTCCCCTCCCATAGGGATGAGTGGGTTTTCCTGAGGAAATTGCATGTGGACCTGAGTTTCTAGAGTGCAAGGTGAACTGGATGCTGCTATGCTGAATTACCTTTTTTTAATATATAGATGTCTGAGGCTTTGTAGGGTTTTCTTTCTCGGTTTTATTTTAGATGTGGGGGTACACATGCATGTTCTTACATGGACATATTGTATAGTGGTGGGGATTGGTTCCCAGGTGGCCTATTCCCCACATAGTGAATTTTGTACCCAATAGGCAATTTCCGATCCCTAGCCCCCCTCCCCACCTCCCTAGGCTAAATTCTTATCGCCACCCTAGAGAGACACTGTGGAGGAAGTAGAAGCTCTGAGCAAAGTCTTCATGGAATCCATCGTGGTACCTTTCTATCGCCCCTACGAAAGTCACATTAACTTTTCCATGCCTGTTTGCTCATTCTCCTTGTCCAGGACCCAGACCCTAGCACTTCATAGCCAGGTCATTTCCAAGAGATAGAGAGAAACATGCCTCTGAAGGAAAAGAGATGAAGAGGATCAAACCCACTCACGCCTAAGAAGGAAGAATTATTCAACAATATCTCGAAGGGCCAAGAAAGCCAAGTTGAGGACAGAGGCTGAAAGAGGGATAAAGCCAGGAGGCGTCAAGATCATTAAACCACCAGTCCTGCTCTGAACTAAAACTCTCCTAGACCACAGTCACTCCCAACTGAGACAATGGGTATCATGTCCTTCATGACCCACCCAAAAAAAAAAAATTGACCCAACAGCAGAAGATAAGACAAAGTCTCTGAATTGGGAATTGAGGGGGAGGGGGGCCAACACTCATCTTCCCCTCAACCTCTTTGTTTTATTCCCCCGGGATACTGGGCAACTTTCTCCACTTCTCAGTGACCTGGGCTGTAACTTGGAGGTGATAATTCAAATTCTTATGGCCATTCTTTGAAGCAAATACAATGACAGACTTGAGAGAATGCTGGATTCGTTGCGAAACACTGCCCGGATTTCAGTCATTACTATTCCCTGCCCTCTACCTGTCTGCATTTTGTTGCTACAACCGTGTAGCTATGGTCTGTCTTCCATCTAGATTGCAAGACTCTTAAGGGAGGAACTTGGGTTTAATTTGGTATAATTGATGCTCAGGAAAAGTTTTGGAAGGAACAATGGGTAATCTCAGATTCCTGCCCTCTACCTGCCATTCCTAGTACCTGGGAGCACTGTTCCGTGTGTCTGTGTCAGCTCAGATCTAGCTACTCTGGGTCAGTCCTAAGGCACCGACTGAACAGAACCAGGCTGGGCTGAATGTCTCTGCCATGACTGCCCATCTGTTCTGTGACTCTAGCCAGCACCAAACCTAGCTGTGGTGACTTATGGACACAGGACTGCCCAGGACTCACAAGTCAGCTCAACGGCCCACCTGGCTGCAGGCAACTGCTCTCTCCTGCTCTCCACTATCATCTCTGGAAAAATGGAGCCTGGCCGGCCTTGTGCAAGCAAGCTGGATCAGTCCCTGGGATGCAGGGCTGCAAGGCAGAGTTTGCAGGGGCAGCAGCCCCATATGGATCTTCTCTTCTTCCAGTCCATGGTGTCAAAAGCAGAGGTCCTCAAAGTCATTGAGCAGATGCTCAGAGGCCTCCCTAGGAGGTCATTTCTCATGGGAATGGTGATGATCAGTCATACAGTGAAGCAAAGGGAGGGGACAGAGTCTGGGGCAGGATGGAAGTCCTTGATAAGGGCTGTCCACTTGTTAGTTCAGTGTTTCCGGCCTGCATTCAGTGCATCTTCTCCGTGCTCCTCTGCATCTGCAGGGAGACAGAGCGACATCTCAAATAAAGAGAGGCCGTGACTCCTTCCATGGGCAACCAGAGGCGCCTGGTCACACTGATTCTGGTTCGACTCATTGCTGGGTGCATTGGAGCATCATCATTTCATACATTTGCATGAGTCACACAAAGAGGGGAATTGCAGATGGGTCAATTGCTCTGGCTGCAAGCCACAAAAAGGGGTATCAGCAGCAGAAAATTGAAAGACAAATGAAAGGTTGGCCGGCTCTGTACTTTGACCATGAGCTAGAAATGTTTTTTTTTTGAGGTGGAGTCTCACTCTGTCACCCAGACTGGAGTGCAGCGGCTGCTCCCGGCCACCGCAGCCTCGACCTGCTGGGCTCCGGTGATCCTTCCACCTCAGCCTTCCAAGTAGCTGGAACTACAGGTGCGCGCTACCACGCCTGGCTAATTTTTTATTTGTTGTAGAGATGAGGTCTCGCCAAGTTGCCCAGGCAGGTCTCGAACCCGTGGGTTCAGGCATCCACTCACCTCAGCCTCCCAAAGGCACAGGATAACAGGCTGAGCCACTGAGCCCGGCTAGAAATCTTTAAAATGTCAGTGATAAATCAACCCTTCCCTCTGGAAAGGTTGACTTCCTCAAACCCTCCCTTGCTTTGGTATGCCACTAAACGCCCGTTTCACTAATTCATTCCTTCATCTGTACATTCAGCCAGTCGGTGATTCATACAATTTTTATAGCAGCTTCTCTGAGAACGAGGTTGTGCTTGATGCTGGGAAAACAGAAACATCCAGTTCTCTCTGTCCACCCTTCAGCTGCTTGGTCTTGCTTCTTCAGGCTACTGTCCCTCTCCTCTCTCTGTTTTGTCCGGAGTTCCCCAAGTCCAGGACTGACTCTGGGCTGTCACAACCCTCTCCAGAATGTAGGGGACATCATTAGAGAATTACATATAGAAAAAGCAAACCAAATCTTGGTATCAGTGACTACTGCTTGAGCTCACCAGCCACGTTCGTTCCAGGGAGACTCCCACCTGGAGCTGACTTCCCACTGACTCTCACCCCCTGGGAGCCAGGCCCAAATCCTCTGCTCTATGGTGTGGCCAGTGGAAGCAAAAAAAATGGTTGACCGACAATATCACAATTTCGGTCTCTCTGGCAAACCTATCCTGAACAGTTCAATTCCTCATTGCTGTTACCTTTCCATCCCAGAATACTATCTGAGCTCTTATATATGTAATATGTATATATAAGACCAAAGATGTAGTAAAGAGTTTTTCTCTTCACAGAATCACGGTCTTTCTAGGTCTTCCTCAGACCTCGACTGTAGGAGTCTTGCCATTGTCCCAAAAGTAGGAATGCTTAAAATTTATTTGGGCCATGAATCCCATCAGTGAAGTCTATGGGCTTAGAAAAACCCTTTTAAGTGCATAAAATAAAATAAATCAGATTTAAAAGGACACAAGTTTTATTGAGGTATGGTTGTCAGCATAATAAAACAAATTTGTGATACGATAATAATTGTGCTATTTTATAACACATTAAATAACACGCTCTACAGGCAGCTCTAATAATTACGGCAGTTTTGAGGTAGAGAAGCGTGTAAAGTATATTTCCAGATATCCGCAAAATCTGTACCATACATAAAAATATTTTATTGATTACAAGGTCACCATTAACTTCTCATTCCACCCTGGCTTCCTGACTATTTCATAAGTGAAGGAAATGTCACATTTCAGTTAGAGATTAATAAAAACAAAGACGCCATTCTTACCAACCCAACTTCACTGATCCCATGAATTATGTCAGAAAATGTTATGAACTTCTAACCTAGAACAGTGGGGACTCGATATTGGCCACTGTTAGATGCCGATTTTCAGTGGGTACTGCCACAAGGTTAAGTGTAAGGATGGGGGTAAGCCTGAGATGCTGGGTATACTGGTCAGCCGGTCTGCCTCCCAGATCTGCTTTTTGCCTTTCTCCATCCTGAAGCACCCAGAGTCCTCGCCACCAGCTTCCTACTGGGTTCAGGCAATGGAGTTCCTTGGAGGAGAGATTGGAATATTCTTTCCCCGCTTGCTGAGTCACTCCAGGTTGGGGAGACTTGCTGGGCTCTGGTACCGCCGTCTACCAGAATCCATCCATGGATTTTGAGTCAGAAGACTCAGGTGGAGTTTCAGCTGCTAACTGGAGGCGTGGTCCCGACACTACATCTCAAGTTCCTTATCTGGGCAACACACACAATAACTTCTGACCCACCTGTTTGCAGGACTGCTATGAGGCTCAGTTTAGACGGTCTAAGTGCTGCACAAACACAAATGTCATCGTAAAGAAGTTCAGCAAATACAGGTGGTACATGCAGGAGAGAGGCTAGCCCTCACACTGCAGAGGAGTCAAGAAGGGTCCAGAAAGAGGGAAAATCGTGGCATCCCCACAGCCACTCCTTGTCTCCCGTGGAGCTGCAGGTGCGGTGGAGCAACAGAGCACAATGGCATCCACAGTCTGTCCGATGTGCCGATTTTGGCAGCCTGCTTCCGCAGAATGCGCTTGACTGGCTACTAAGAGCAGGAGGGGAAGACAGCTGCCTCACCACTCTGAGACCCCATCCTGTGGTCTTCTAGAAGGAATAATAATAAATTCTTGGGATAATCAGAGAAAGGCTACACCAGCAAGTCAGCCTTACCCGCTGACCTGGGACTCTGAGCGGTAGAGAGGCAGACACAGTGACAGGGACAGAAAGACAATGTCTTTTGCTTTAGGGCAAGGGTCACGGGCCCAGACACACCCAGGAAGCAACTCAGCCTACTGAAATAACTTCTAAGGTGAGTTCCTGGATCCAATACTTCCTTAATGCCATCCAACCTACAGTCCAGATTAATCTCCCCTAAAAGCCCTTCCAACATGCAACCGACTACTGTAAATACCTTATCCTAATACTCTATCACAAGAGATTTCTAATTTAATCTTAGTAGTTTTACAGAAGGAGAAACTGAAGTCTGGCAAAGGGACAAGGAGCGTCTAGGGTCGTGTGGCTGGTTAGCACAAATGAAGTCCAGACTCTTTAAGATTCAAAGCCTAGCCTTTCAACGGTTTCTGTCTTATCCACCCAACTGTACAACATGTTCCGGTCAGGCTACCTTCTTCACTATTTCATTTGTAGCACAACTTTGTCACCTGGTGTGGGTCTTCTCTTTTTTCATCCTCTTGTAGGGTGATGAATTAAAGTGAATCTTCCTGAGCAGATATTTCTACAATAAAAACAGAAGTAGCAGTTGCCATCCCTGGAAATGGCCCGCCCAGCCCCTTGGTGTCATGAGAATATCTCATCATGTTTTGTGGATGAACAGTGTCTGAGAAAAATTCAGAATGACCATGGGGAAGAAAAGGCCAAAAGAAAAAAAAAAAACCTGCAGCGGACTGAAAGGCATAGGAAATCACTTGGTAACAGCCAAAAGCAGGTGTAGAAACAAATATTTCCTTTCTGAGTCAAAGATAGCTTTTCATGGGGTATCCAGATTTAATAACAATGGTGTGTTTCTGCATAATGAGCTTGGGGTTTTTATTTTCTTAATGTCCTCCAGATGTTGCATACACAAAGACAAACACACACACTTAGCCAACCAAAACAACAGCATGGTTCAGGATGGACCCTTAGATACCAAGGTGAGTCTGCAAGTTCATGGCGACCACGCAACAGCAGGAAATTCTGAATATCCAAGACATTCCTATCTGTGAGTTCATTGGCGACAGTAGCAGCAGAACTATTATCACGCAAAGTTTACAGGGCGCGTTGCCTGGCAATAGGAGAGAAAAAGAGTTTCCATAATACAGAGAAGAATTGACCTATACTCTTGGAAAACTTCAAATCTAGAATGGGAGCCAATTAAAAGAGCGACATATTGAACCCTATCTCCCCCAGAAGGAGCGGACTTTGGGCCCCATGGTCGTATGCACCCAGGTCTGCTGCTGTGACTCCAGATCGCACAGAATTCCTATCCATGTCCTCTCTTTAGCGTGCACAGACACTCCTCTGGAGTGTCAAGACCCTGGACCTGCTTGTCTTTGGGTCTCCATGCAGTACCATGCCTGACACAGTAGGCACTCTAAAAGTTGCTACTTGAACCAACGAGGCTGAAACGCAGTCACTCTCACCGGTTATCTGGTAAGAAAATGATCTGAAGCTATTTTCTTTCTAACCTCGATTTTCTAACAGTCTTTGGGATATTTTGCTTATTAATGTGTCTCCTTGTAGGGAAAAGATGAACAAAGAAAAACCGCATTCCGTCGACTTCTCCCCCTTCACAAATCTGATTAAGAGTTAGAAGGGAGAAGACGGGCCCACGGTTCTATTACTGCATAGTGATGAGATTACTGGTGGGCTTTCAGGCTGCAATTTGCATCCTCTCCTTCTTTGTGAGTAACAGATAATGGTGTGTTTCCTATTGAGACGCTGCCTCGCAGGGGAACAGACATTCAGATCGGTTGGGACCTCATTCGGGTCAAAAATGTCTTCAACTGAAAATTCAGATCAACAGAATAGTCTCATAACCAGGTTTTGCTTTGTCCTGTAAAATAAGAAGCAACATTCAGAAGACTGCCACTTGATCATAACAAGACCTTTCTAAAGCATCAAAGAAGTCCTTAACCATTTTAGTGTAATTTTAAAATTAAGCATTCTTACTTGCTCCTGTGACTCCATAACTAGACGATCCGTTAAAATGATATGCTAGAGACAGAGGACCTAGCAATGTGCCCGATACATGATAACTGATCAGCACATGATTGTTGAAACAAACCTTTTGGAACCAATGGCAGTGTTTAACTTATGAATGAATGGTTCTCATTTTAGCAAGCATCGGAAGCCCCTGGAGGGCTCCTAGCCCCAGAATTTCTCATTCAGTAGGCCAGAGTGGAGGCCCAGGATTTTGCATTTCTAAAAAGTTCCCGGGTGATGCCGAAGCTGCTGGTTTGGTGACCTCACTTTAAATCCACTGCTACTGACGCTCTTTTACGTGAAGCACTCTCCACTTGGTAGAGATTCCTGCTTGACTGCTCTCCAGTAACAATTTCCCGTTTTCCTGACTAACAGACCCTGATTTTATTCTGAGCAGCAATGTAAGTCCTATATTTCCCAGTCTCACTGCTGCTAAATGCAACCAATAATCCAGATGCAGAAGTTGCTCCATAGGACTTTTAGGAACTACTCTTAGAACACTGCAAAAAGTGACACAAATACTTTTGCCCTTCCACCTTCTTCCACTTGCTGCAATGTGGAGGTGATGGTCGGAGCTCCAGTGGCCATCTTGGACAATGAGGCAGATTTCAAAAGGAAGCCCTATACAAAAGATCATGGGACAGGGGCACAGAATGAGTCAGAATCTTTAATAAGAGCATGAGACAGCTCTGCTAGCCCATGGAGTGTTTGTTTCAGATTTCTTCTATGTGAAAGAAACACACAAATCCCTAAAATTTTGATTTTAGGATTTGGGGTGGGTTTTTTTTGCTTTTTCAAATTTTTCATTTGCTTTATTTTTGCTACAGAAAACTTAATCATATCTGATTTAGCTTCCAAGGCAGCGTAACGTTTTTTGCTTCTTCGACTTCTCAAATGACTCTCTTCCTCTTTCTCCTACTCCTCCTCTTCCTCCTTGTCTTTCTCTTCTTCCTTCTCCTCCTTCTTCTTCTTGTACTCTTCTTCTGAATTTTCATTCTTTTTTTCTGCCTTTTAAATCACAGTTGACTGGGCCCAGTGACTCACACCTGTAATCCCAGCACTTTGGGAGTAGGAGATAGGAGGATTGCTTGAGCCCAGGCGTTTGGGACCAGCCTGGGCAATATAGCAAGACCTGAACTCTACAAAACAAAAATCTTTAAAAATTAGCCTGATGTGTGGGGGAGAGCTGTAGTTCCAGCTCTCAGCTACTTAGGAGACTGAGACAGGCGGAGCGCATGAGCCCAAGAGTTGGAGGCTATGGTGAGTTGTGATTGTGCCACTGCACTCCAGCTTGGGCAACAGAGTGAGACCCTGGCTCAAACAAAACAAAACAAACAGTTTTTCCAAGGCTCTGACCCCTTTTTTCTCTACTCCATTCTTCCCCTCGTCTTTCTCCAAAGTTGTTCTCAACAATCTCCTCCAGTTTTGTAGCTCCAATTGTAACTTTTATCCTGAGGACTCCCAGTTTTGGATTTGCAATTTTTCATTTGTGGGAGGAAAACTGCTACTCCACCCAGTTATCCCAAAGGACTGGCACACGGTGTTTTCAAAACGGAATTTTAAATTTTCCCTCCAAAGTCATCTGCTTTTCTTTTGTATCCACTTTTAATAGGTCACCTATTTTCTGTTTTACAACTTGGAAACCTTCAGATCCTCTTGAACTCAGCCTTTTCCCTTGGCTTGATAAGGGATCATTTATAAATCGATCAATATCTATAATTGATCGCTCAGCTAGACTCTCCTCTCCCTCCCAGCTCTTGTTTTTGAGGTGTGAGTGTCCATCCTCTTTCTTCTGGACCACTGCCACGGCGCTATCTTCATTCTTTCTGTCTCAGTTCCGCCATGTCATGTGTGCCTGCCTGGGATCATAGGTGAGGTACCACTGTGATCACATTCCGAACCCTAAGCAACAAGGTAATCCACCACAAGGGAAACACTAAGCAACAAGGTAAGATACACACTTATCTTTCCAAATATAATTTGCACCGCCTCCCATCGTATCTTCATCTAACTTCCCTTTATACAATCTATGTGGTTTCCTACGCTCAGTATTTAACCTATACTTCCCTACTGCTGATTGGTTTTTGCAGTTTCATTTGCAAATAATCTGTGTTACTGCTTTTTCACTCCCTCATGCCTGAGCCCTACTGATCCTTTAGGCCATCTTGAGATGCCACAAAGCTTTCCATGAGCTCTTGGGCTGAAAGTTGTCACTCTACCCTTCCAAAACACTGTATGTGCATACCTAAGGCACTAGCATTTTCCTTCATATGTTAGTAACCAGGATACACACTTTATCTTGTGAGCTAGACTCGTCTTGTTCATTCTGTGTCCTTTAGAGTGACAGCATGGTAGGAGCTCAGTAAATATATTTTGAGTGAATAAACAATATTTTTAGTTGTCAAGTACATGAATAAATATGTGTGTGTGTGTGTGTTAAATGTTTGTATGTTACTTATAATCTATCCTCTCATCACCATGGTGACCACCCCCTCCACATCTACCTTCCAGCTTCCACTATTTTGGTCAAAATTGGCAAAGAAAAGTGAGGGGAAAATGAAGGAAAAAAAACCCCAAAAAACTAACGCCTATGTCAATATGTTCCCTTCTGGAAAAATAGGTGAGGCAGAATGGAAGAGGTTAAGTTTAAATTGAGCTTTGATGGATAAGAAGAAGAGGACTGTGAACATTTTTTTTTTCTGCAGGAAAGCTGGTTTTGCTCCTTTAAAAATATTAAGGATCTCTCTGAAAGGGGTCAAGTGTTCCTGGGTCCACTGTGTCTCAGACAATAGGGACTTTCTATTTGCAGCACATTTGATACTTGCTCCGTTGCAACTGAACTTCCTTCGGTGAAGCCATATACGCTGTAGAATGATCAATGCCTTTTGAAGACCCTCCCAAGGCTTTTGTGAGAGCAAAGCCCCTCTCAGCTTCTCTGCAACACTGAGGGGAGAAACCGAGTGCTATAAATCCCACTTTGGGATTAACATTACGTGCTACCCAGAGGCATACATCACATCCTCTCCCTTGGCTGTGTGTTGGACAGCTGCACTCCCTGTCTGACACCTCCAGCCCTGAGACCATACAGGTGGGTCCCAACTCTTCTTACAGAGGCACGGAGACAGTCGACTATGGAGGAAGAGCACGGTGCTTGGAGGGAGTCAGGATTCCTGGACACTGACTGAGCCAGCAACACACTATCTGTTTTACCAAGATGCAATGGATACACCCCTCTGGTTTTCTTACCTTGGTGTTTTTATCTGGATATAACCTGCGGAGAGGATCCTGGCTCTCTGTCCCATGGAGTGTGATGCAAATGAGGAGTATTTTACTGACCTTTTTCCCACAGGGCCACAATCTGAGAGCAAATACTTCTGCCACCCAATAATTCAGAGAGGGCAAAACTCAGTACCCATCAGATGACCATCCCTTGGGAACGGGGGTTGGGTTGGGATATTCTTTCTTCATTCTCTGAAAACATTATCTTGCCTTCCTCCAGTTGAATATATCTCAGTTCTCCAAGAAACAGCTCCCCACTGACTGAAAGAGGCTGGCCACGGTTATTTGCCCCGGGGGGAGGAGTGAGAAACAATCCAGGTATCAGACCCTGGCATCCCTACCTCCTCTTCTCGGCCCCTTGCACAGAGGCGAGACCTCACATGTATATCTCTTTGTTTTTTGTTGTTGTTAGGTTTTGGGGGGTTTTTGCTTGTTTTCATTTTTTGAGTCAGGGTCTCACTCTGTCACGCTGTCTGAACACGGCTCATTGCAGTACAGCCTCGAACGTCTGGGCTCAAGCGATTCTCCTGCCTTAGCCTTCCAAGGAGCTGGGAATATAGCCATGCGCCTGGCAAATTCTGTAATATTTTTGTAGAGAGGAGGCCTTGCTATATCATCATGCCCAGACTAGAAATCCAGGCTTTAAGGAATCCTCCCGCCTTAACCTCCCAGAGTTCTGGGATAACAGGTGTGAACCACCACACCCGGCCCATGAACGTCTCTTTGACTCTTCTTTCCTAACTACTGCCGTTTTCTTCCTTTAAGACCATCTTTGCCTTGGTGTCTTGTCCCCTCTCCTTGGCCAGGATGTGCCATTCTCCCAGGGGAGTGATGAATTCCCTCAGTCCTTAAGTCTTTTCTGCCTGAAACATTCACTTCATCCCCGTGGCTTTTCCTCACACCCCACGTCTGTTGCTTCGGTCAAAAGAAGGGACAGACTCTGGTCTCAGAGCTGGCCAACGCCAAAGGGCGAGAAGGGGAAAGACGGGGGGGGGCATGGAGGAAGAGACAACCAGCATATTATACCGTCACGAGGATTTTTGTTGTTCCGAAGACCTTGGTCTGATCTTCATGAGAAATTCGCATTCCTTTTCACTTAATTTCATTTCGTGCAAGATAATAATCCTCACCTTATTATGCTGAAGGAGAATTTGCCCCTTCCCTGCCCTGTGCGTTATTGCCCAATTTCATCACATTTGCCTGCAAAGAGTAGCGCCATGCCCAGATCAATTCTTTCCAGCACCTCGAGGTCCTTCTGTGATTGTGGTGGAGGAAGGGGAGCATCTCTTCAACGATCCGCGCACAAAATGCGGCTCTGAGCTCCAGGGAGGTGATGGATTTTAAAGCTGTGAAGCATCCATCTGCATCGTTCACCAGTGCCCAGGTGATGCTGAACTGGCCGCCCCTGCGCCACCTTGAGAGAGATGCTGAGGGGATGGGCTTCCCGTCATGGGGTGAGGGGGCAGCCCCTGAGTCCCAGAGGAGAGGAAGGAGTGCGGAGACTCTGCCGCCATGCCGCGTTTCCACAGGAATGTCCTTTCCTACAGTCCAGTCATTTCAGACCAATGATTGCATTCCCAGGATAGGCCACAGGAAGCTGTTGCTCTGATCATTATGCAGTCATTTTCTGAGCATCTATTAAGGCCAACCACATGCCAGAACATATCAAAGTGCCTCATGCACCGGGTAGGCAGGGAGAGGCATCTACAATGCAGCATGGTGAGGTGGGCCGGAGTATTTGGGGAAATCTTCCTATCATAGTGGGAAATGATGCTCTGTTCAAAGTCAGAGCAAACTTATTTTCCCCGATGTCAGCAAGAGCCTCGGGTCCAAATGTCCAAGTAGACTTATCTTCCACCGGCTCTTGGTCCTAAGATAACTTGTTGGGTGCTTTCCTAGCTGAGACGATGAGAGCACTGAACTGCAGATCTGGACCAAAAATGTGGTCCTGGCTCTGCCATTAGCCTGTCATGTGACACTTGGGTCAAGTGTCTGGACCTCTACTGTAGCCAAGGGGTTTATATTCCATCAATACATATCACAAATGAAAGCCAAGGACCTGGCGAGTCCATTCGCAAAATTTTATCCTACGGTACATGTTTCTCAACCTCACCACTATTGATTGATGTTCTGGACTGAACAGTTGTCCACATTGCAGGAAGCTTCAAAGCATCCCTGGCCTCTGTCCACTACATACCAGTAGCAACTCCCTCCCCCACAAACTTCCGGCAGAGTCCCCAGACAGTGTCAAATATTCCCTGGAGGACAACATCGTACCCAGTTGAGAACCATTGTCCTAGGATATCAAAAGATAAATAATAGTATCTGTAATTAGGTCTTAAGGGGTATTATGTGAAAACCATAATACATAACCCCCACAGGAGCAGGGTTAATAGAATTACGATACATTCATTTGACGGCATATTCTGTAGTCATTAAAGGTAAAAACATGAAATTATATATTAGTAAAATGCATATATAAAATTGTGTTAAATATAAAAGCAGAACCTTAAATCACTGCCACTGAGTAAAAATACTCTTGGTTATAAAATCTAAGGGTTGGAAAGAACCTTAAAAGCCATCTGGCCCGACAACCCACTTTTCTGACCACAAGATCCCTTTGGAAATGTCTACACCAAGAGGTATATATCCCCTGCTCAAACCCTTCTGTACTAGTTTCCCACGGCTCCCACAAGAAATCACCGCAAACTTGGTAGCTTAAAACAACAGAATGTTTTTTTCTTCCATGGTTCTGGAGGCCAGAAGTTTTCAGAGCCCGCACTGCCCCTGAAAGGCTCTAGGAGAGAATCCTTTTGGACTCTCTCAGCATCTGATGGCTCTTGTAATCCCTTGCCTCGTGGCAGAGTAACTCCAGTCTCTGCCTCCATTTTTACATGGTCTTCTCTGTGTCTGTGCCTGTCTATTTTCCTCTTCTTGTTCTTATAAAGACAGTAGTCCTTGGACTTAAGGCCTTCCCTAAATCCACAGACGATCTCATCTCCAGATCTTGAATTTAATTACATCTTCCAAGACCCTATTTTCCAATAAGGTCACATTCACAGGTACTGGGAGTTAGACATGGACATATCTTTTGGATGGAGGAGACCAAGTTCAATGCACAACATCTAATATTGATGATGAACTCTCTCTCTTAGACTGAGACTTTTGCTCTTGGGCAGGTTCAAAGAAGAATTCCCTTCTTCGAATTGCATAGGCATCCTTCCATAAGTATAATTGTTAGACACCTGGAGAAATGTAAGCAGTCAGAGTGGTTGGGTGGTAAGACAGAAGAAATGGTTATTCTTTAGACATACACTTTTCCAATGAAAAATAAAGGCCTGTCTTATCTTTTTTCACAGGAATAAGTCTCATAGTGTATATATGACATAATCCTGAGAATTACCCAACAAATATAGGGAATTTCACTGATGAGGTCACCTTCCTTTTGCAGACGCTTATCTATATGTTCAGCATGGGTTCCCTGACAAGCCTTGCCACAAACTCATGCTTGGGACATTAGCAAAGGAGGTTCATCAAAAATATATATTTTGGGAAAGATGATATTATTTGCTATTTTTAAAATATCACTAAATAATATTTGCTATTTTTAAAAAGTCATCATGAATTGTACCCCACATCTTTAAAATTTTTTTTTTTTTAAAGTCATCATGAAGAAATATCAAAACTTTGGTGAATTCACTTTGAATTATTGTTGAACTGACATGACTTTCCAGCAAACATTTTTCAGGGATGGAGGCTTCAAAGAGCCTCCTGTCAGTGGGATGCAATGATCAAAGGTTGTCTGTTCTTATGGACAAATCTGTCAAGAGTCACTCAGCTTCCCATCACACAGGAACCGGTAACTTTTTCCTCTTCTTTAATTCCTTGTTCCCTTCCATTTCTCTATCCCTTTCTGTCTTTCCCCAGTCCTTACTCCCCGACGATCTTTTGCCCTCTTCCTCCTTCCCTTCCTCATCTCCTCCTTCGCCGGTTCTGATCCAATTCCCCTCCTCCTCTTCCCCTCCTTCCCAGCAACACCTGTCAGACACCTAGGTCCAGCGCAGAAAGGGGCACCTCAAAGTTGCAATGGGCGGGGCTGGCCCATCACCTCACTTGGATCCTGAAATGCTTCTAAAATGTTCCCCAAATCCTCTCCTAACACAGAAAACATAGCCATGCTAAAGCATGCCTCTTTGTCCACCCCCTCAGGCCCATTCAGTGACCACTGCCCAGGCCTCCTACCTGCCCTGTGGTCACGTGGACGGTGGCACTGAAGCTTGGGATTTGGGGCCTGAATGGGTCATTCGCATTCCTAAGACATCAACCACCCTTACGGAGAACTGGTGAGTCCTGAAAGTGACCAGCAAAGCAGAGGTCAAGGGCTCGGCAGCTCAGCGTCCACACCATCACACCAGTCAGCCAGGAACACCTGGGAGGAGACAGCAACGCCATCTTAGCTCCCCGAAAGCCAGTAATCACGTTTCCTCATTGGCCAAAGTTATTCAAACCTTCTTGTTCACTTGCAGACGTGTGACTTCAGCCAACTGCTAAGGGTTTTTTTAGCTAAGGGCACAGCGTCAAATTGTGGTGACAAGAAATCGATCCTGACAGTCAAGAGAAGAGATGCTATTACTCCTTTAAAGAGTCTAGAGCCAGGAGCTGTTTCAGATGTTAAAGACATCTTTCCCTCACCTGCACCACCACCAGCTGGAAGTCTAGTTCGAATCTGTCTCTAAACCCACAGAGGGACTCTCCAGATCTGGGGTCTCCTTTCCCTATTACATAGGCTGGGCACCATCTCTTCCTTTTCCTGCCCTTGACAATAAGACCATGAGAAGACAGCAAGGTGTGAGAAGACAATAAGACCATGGGTGGTGGAACACCAGAAGACACCAAGGCCTCACAGCATCAGAACTCTGTGAATGAAGGGTGCAGCATAGCTCAGAACCTCTGGCTTCCAAACTCTTTCTACCAAGCTTGCTGTTGCTGATTGGTGGCAAAATATGTGAACTCAGTCCCTGTGAATGTGAACTTATTGGAAAAGAGCGTCTCTGCAGATATAATAGGGTGAAGGAGGTGAGGATGAGATTATCCTGAGTTAGGATGGACCCCAATTCCGTTGACAAGTATCCTTATGAGAGAAGAGAAGGGGACAGAGACACAAAGATATGGTCATGTGAAGATGGCGGCAGAGACCAGAGTTTTGCTGCCACAAAGGAATTCGTGGAACCACCAGGAGCTAAAAGAGACGATGATGGATTCTCCCCTAGAGGTTTTAGATTTAACCTTGATTTCAAACTTCTGGTCTCCAGAACTGTAAGAGAATACACTTCTGTTGGCTTAAACCATTGAGTTTGTGGTCATTCATTATGGAAGCCGTAGAAAACTAATATACTCATTAAGAAAACATGGCATATTGGTGGTATTACTAAAACACCCCAACTTGTAGTCAGAAAGACACAGGTTTTGGAGTCAGGGAGATCTGGGTTTGAATCTCAGCTCTACTGCTTTTCAACAGCATATTCTTGGGTAAGTTGTATAGCCTGTCGGGTAACAGTTCTTCATCTGAAGAATGGTGGTCATAAGACCACCCTTTCCACTGGGCACGGTGGCTCAAGTCTGAAATCCCAGCAGTTTGGGAGACTGAGGCAAGAGGATTGCCTGAGCCTGCAGGTTCGAGACCAGCCTGGGCCATATGGTAAGACCTCATCTCTACAATCAATCAATAAATAAATTAGCTGGGCATGGTAGCACACCCCTGTAGTTATGGCTACTTGGAAGACTGAGGTGGAAGGATCATCAGAGCCCAGCTACTGCCCTCCAGTCTGGGCAATGGAGTGAGACTCCAACTCAAAAAAAAAAAAGAACCACCCTTTCCAAGGTGCTACAGGGTTACAGAGAACAGATGCAATAAGGCTGAGTCTGGTATACAGTAGGCACTGAAGAAGTGCTGGCATCATTCATACTCCCTATTCTCTTCCTCTTCTCTTCTCCCTGCTCAGAAAACTCTGGTGGTCCTTTCTGGAAATCTATAAAATTGCATCCAAACTCCATAGTGAGTGTGGAAGACCCTTCACATTTTGCCCACCGCCCATTCACCTTCCTTTTGAATTACACTTCCATCCATTTCTTCCTAAGATCCTGTGCCGTGGACACTTTCTTACCCCTGAACTGGCCTTCCACGTGTCACTTTCTAAACCCTTCCCCTGCTCCCCACCCATGTCAGCTCCACCCTGTCTTCTAGCTGCCGCAAGCATCCTTCCTACCTCAGCAACTGTGTCAGAGGACAGAGCCATCAACATGGAGCAGACGGATTTAGACAATAGGGAAGACAACCCTTATCTGTTTCTGGGGGGCTCCATCCCATTTGCTCATCCTTCTGCCTCCTTCTTCATATCGTCTGTCATATTTTTCCCCAGTATTAACTTACTCCTAGCACCCTCCCTTCCACTCCTCACAGCTCATTCCCACTTCCACGTGAAACAATGGCGACGACTTGAAATATTGCCTTCCTCCGGGGGCTCAAAAATCCTAAAACTAAATGAGGAACATTATGCTTCATCAAACATGGAGATGTGGGTTGTGAGGGGTCAATGGAAAGGCCTTTCCAATCACATCCAGCTGTCCCTGTCCCCTAGGGGTGTCTGCTGTTAGGAATACGAGGCAGGGACTCCCTCCAGCCTACCACCCAGCCCCACCCTTACTGCCTGTTTGCTCTGCCTTCCTCTGAGATTTGGACACCGCTGGGTCTTGTCTCTCTGACTCCTTTTCTCTTTCTCCATGCCGTCTTTTTCCTCCTCTTTATTCCTGCTACTTCGTGTTCTCATTGCTCTCTGGGGGTGGAGGGTGGAGGGTCATTCATCTTGCTCACTAGGTATTCAATTAGAGCAGACTCAGCACCCTTCTTCCCTTCTCCCTCCCTCCCCCAGATGTCATCCTTCAGGAAGTAATATATAACACCCTCCATCTACGGCAGTCTACTGGCCACCCGCCATTCCCAGCCCAAGTCCCCATTAATGACGCCAAGGCAAATGAATAAATAAATCTCTAAGGGGGAAAAGAAAGAGGAGGAAGTGCCGGTTCAGAGCGAATGAAGGTCACCTCCCAGTCTGGCCTCCCACTCTCCCTTCTGTGAAACAGAGCCCAGGACCGGAGAGGAAGCTTCCTCCTCAGACAGGAATCCTGTGCCTGTCTGTTGGCCTATGTGTGTGCCCTGGGTCAGTTCCAACAACACAGCATATTATCACAGCTCTGCTGCTAACTGCTTGGCTTCATTTGGTCTGCGCATAGGATGACAGTTTAGGAGCAGAAAGACACCATGCCTCTTGGAGAGCTGGACAGTGCCTACTCAGAGGATCAGCACAATGACGTGTCATGTTGACGGGGCACTGTAAGGTCAGCAGACACTGTGGGTTCAGTAGATAAGACAGTATCACTATTGTGGCAAGGATGGGAAAAGCACCTTGCCTATTGATGAGAGATGCCAAACTCTGCATTCCTTCAGGAGGTTTATTCTGAGCCATATGTGAGTGACCTTGGCCCGCGGCACCGAACTAAGAGATCCTGAGAACATGCGCTTGAAGTGGTTGATTGCAGCTTGGTTCTATGCAATTTAGGAAGACAGAAATGACCCCAAAAATCATAAATACATTCATTTGAGATTTACACTGGTTGGCTCAGGAAGGCGGGACATCTCCAAGCAAGGGCTTGTAGGTCATGGGTGAATTGAAAGATTTCCTGATTGGTAACTAGTAGCAAGAGTTAGGCTCTAAGGAGTTTTTAAGCCAATAAAGAAAATGTTGTGCGGAGATAAGAAATGGTTTGAGGAAATCTGGTTTCTTGAGATTTAGATGAAGCCTCATAGGTGGCAGCCCTGAGAGAGGATACATGGCAAATGTCCAGTTCCTCTGGGGATCCCCAGAAGGAGATTCCATACAGATGCAAATTTCCCTAAGAGATGGTTTTGCAGGGTCATAAAATTTATTTTTTTTTTTTTTCTCTATCTGTTATGCCACAGTCAGTTGGGAAAGTAAGCCACATTAGACAGGGTTAATAAAAGCCCCTATGATAAGACTGCAGGCCTCTTAGGAATTTGGCAAGAGGACAACAGCAAAAAGGTCAGAGTTTAGCCAGTATGCTCAAGATGGGAGATGACAATGGAGGTGGGTCTACTCACTGTGAGTTGAATGTCCGGTTATTGATAATATGAGGGGGCACCCAAAGAGGAACTATCTTTTGGCGAGCAAGCTCCTTTTAATACAGGCTTCTGGGTAAGTGTTTGAGGAACCCATTGGCATCAGTGCACTAGCGAGTGTTGTTGTGAGAGGCTGTGTTTGGCTTCAGTGAATTTTTTTTGGAGATTTTTTTTTTTTTGAATTGGAGTCTCACT
>NW_007067758.1:1143-36686 GCF_000164805.1 Carlito syrichta | reverse complement strand
GCAGCTCGGGCAATCCACTCACCTCAGCCTCCCAAAGGCGTGGGATGACAGGCTGAGCCACCGAGCCCGGCTTGTTTGGAGATTCTTTCGACTCATTTGCCTATTTCAGGATAGGTAATTTACACAAACAACATGTAAACCGCACTGAGTGTTCAGCAGTTTTTGACCCGAAGCAGCATGACTCCTGTGCCCCTCCTGCCTGGTCACCTGATCTCACCCCAAGCTGCTTTTGTGTTTGTGTCCCCAGATGAAAAAGGTCCTCAAAGGGAAACAGTTTGCTGATGTGGAAGAGGTAGAACAAAAACCAGCAGAAGCTCTAAAAAGCATTGATAAGTTCAAAACTGATGAGTCCAATAACTGTTTTGAGCAGTAGAAAAAGCATCTCAATAGGTATATTGAATCAAATAGAGATGAAGGCAACAGGAATTTAAAATGTAAGAATAAATGCATAATTTTTATAGATAAATTTCAATTTTGGGGGGTCTCCCTTTTCTCAAAAAGAGGAACACACTACTCTGGACACGCATGGCTTTATACAAAGAGGTCCATGAACTCACAGTATAAATGAGACACTTTTAATTAGATGTTCAGTTTTACTTGATTACAAGTAATTTGAAATATTCTCTGTAATTATTATTTTGATGTTTTATGCTTTCATTGCCGAAAATAGCGCACAATCTATAAAACTTCTCATGTTGCAAACTCTAAAACTTGGAAACAAAATTTCAAATAATTGAGTAAATTGTTCAAAAAATTGCAGTGAGTTTTAAATCCAATAATTAAAATAATTAAATCTATTGAGCTTTTAAAAAACAGTTTGACATGCAGATAGATAGAAATTTACTAGCCAGTTTTGACAATATTCTTTCAAAATTAGTGTACTTTGTTGAAAAATATGCATCATTACTTAGAGAAATTAGCAATGTGCTTTTCCTGTTTGGATTCATGTATTTTTGTGATGCATCATTTTTAGTGGAGACAGCCATTAAAATTTAGTATACAAATCAGCTGAATTATGAAGCAAACAATTCCTGTATCACAAAGTGCTAACTCAAGATTTTAAAAATTACGGGCCTGGCACAGTGATTCAAGCCTATGCTCTCAGCACTTTGGGAGGCTGAAGCAAGAGAATTGTCTGAGCCTATGGGTTCGAGACCAGCCTGGGCAACATGGTGAGACCTCGTCTCTACAATAAGTCAAAAAATTAGCCAGGCATGGTAGCACATACCTGTAGTTCCAGCTACTTGGAAGGCTGAGGCAGAAAGATTGCCTAAGCCCAGCAGGTCAAGGCTGCAGTGGCCAGGAGCATGCCACTGCCCTCCAGCCTGGGCAACAGAGTGAGATTCTGACCCAAAAAATAAAAGTAAAAATAAAATTTATGAAAACCATTTTATCACCATCTCAATGTATTATTTTTTGCTTTAAATCAATAAATATGTTTATTGATTTAAATTAAAAAATAAAAATATGCAATTTGAGATCATTTGTTATTGTCAATATGACCACATTATATTTGTATGCTATAGAACATATGCATATACATACAAAAAATGTTCACACTAGCTTTTATGATTAAATAGGAGACATCAAAATCATTTCTAGCTTGTTTTCTCTGTAGCACTAATTCCCCAGGGAACACTATCACTCTCTCTTGATTCAGCGAGGACCCTTGACGGGTCCAGTTTGAGACACTCTGCCCATAGCATCCCTGCGTTGATCTGATGAACTGACTCTTACCCCTAAAGAGCCCCCATGTTAGCCGGGCTCGGTGGCTCAGCCTGTCATCCCGCGCCTTTGGGAGGCTGAGGTGAGTAGATTGCCTGAGCCCGCGGGTTCGAGACCCACCTGGGCAGCGAGACCTCATCTCTACAATAAATCAAAAAATCAGCCAGGTGTGGTAGCGCGCGCCTGTAATTCCGGCTACTTGGAAGGCTGAGGCAGAAGGGTCACTGGAGCCCAGCAGGTCGAGGCTGCGGTGGCCGGGAGCAGCCACTGCACTCCAGTCTGGGTGACAGAGTGAGACGCCAACTCAAAAAAAAAAAAAAAGAGTCCCCATGTTTAGTAATTATCAATGTGCATGTGCAACATGTATGTGGAATGTTCACCCAGAGCAGGCCCAGTCAAATTTTGCTGTCCACTGGCCACTATTCTGGTTACAAAATCTTCACGAAGCCCGCCCTGCTTATCACCTTAACTCAGCACCTGAAACTGGCCCCTCTCCCTAGTGCAAGCCATCGTCATTTCTCATTCAGAACGACTGCAAATTTTCTTCCTTGCTTTCACTCTTGCTTCTCCCCTACCCATTTTCCATATGTCACGAAAATATAAGTTGATCACACCACTCCAGAAAACGCGCCATTTGAGAAGAAAAGCCGAACCTCTTATCACAGCCTCCAAGATCCTGCATGGTTTGATCTATGCTTTCTAGACCGTCCTAGATTTCTTCCGGTTGCTTCTCCACTCACTGAGCTCTGCTTCTCATCTCCTTCTCGTGCCTAGAATATGCCAAGTTCCTTCTGCTGAAAGACCTCTGCACACAGGCTGTTCCCTCTGCTTGGAGACCCCCTCCCTGTCATACCTCCTTTCCATATTTCATAACACAGCTGAGATGCTACTTCTTCTTAAAAATATATTTTTATGTAATTTAAATGGCATGATTTCCAACTCATAAGGAGAAATATAGCCTGTACTACTTACGACATCTGCATGACACACAGATTTTAGTAGATGAAGACGTTGACATATTTGGTTTACAAAAATAACTCTAAAACAGTGGTTTTGAAACTGTTTCCTGAAGCCCTACTTCTGCCGAATCTTTTTGGATTGCACAGTTTGAAGTGCCTCCCCCCATCATTTTATCAGATGGCTCTCTTTGTAGTTGTGGAGTTATCATCATTATTATTATTGTTAGCTGTTGTTATTGTTATGTAGTTAATCCCCTATCTCCTCCACTAGTTTGTGAGCTCCTTAAGGACAAAGACCATGTCTATTTTACTCAGCATCAAATAAGCCACAAATATCTTAGGACCTGCCATGTAAAAGGTGTTACACACACACACACACACACACACACACACACACACACACATTTGCTTTATCGGTGAATGAATGAACTGCCTATGAATGCCACCTTGAGTTGCATGGGTTTAGTCTATGGACTAGCAGCTCTGATATCTCTTTCACCTTAAGTATAACTAACAGTGAAAGAATGACAAGAACTGAATATTTTCCTTGATGATATTTTATGTTGCCTAAGCCATCCAGTCAAGCAAGAATTGCCATCTTTGATTCCAAATTCCCAGGGACAAGAAAATATAAACATCACGATCATGGGCATTGGAGTCAGCTAGATTGGGGTACTAGCCTTGGCTCTGTCAATTACTAGCTGTGTGATCCAAACCTGAGTTTTCCTAGGCATCAAGTAGAAATAATAATAGTGCCTAAAGAGCAGGGTTGCTTTGAGCATTAAATAAGATAAAATATATATAAACTACTCAGTACAGTCTTTGACCTTTAGTATGTAGTTAATAAAGTTGCATTGCTCTTGTTTTTCTTAGCAGTAGTAAGGTTCAGAGCAGCACCTAACTTTTACTAATGGACAACATGACAAGATTAGAGGACAGGGTCTCCAGGCAGAGGGAACAGCCTGTGCAAAGGTTTCAAGGCAGGAGGAACTTGGCCTGATCAAGGCATGGGAAGGAGGTGAGTAGCTGGAGCCCAATGAGTAGAAAAAGAGCCAGGAGGAGTAAAGGATGGTCTGGGAGACACAGACTGGGCCATGTGGGGGCCTTGGAATCTGTGTTAAGAAGCTTGGTGTTTTCTCTCATACAAATGGAACGTTTTCAGGCATGAAATCATCAACTTTTATTTCTCAACCACGGTGCTAGAGTACTAACTGCTCCTTGTATCTACGTTTTCTTTTTTCTTTTAATAAAACAACTATCATCACCACTCCACCTTCTACACACACACACACACACACACACACACACACGCGCGCGCGCGAGCTGGACACATTCCCACCCAGTTATAGACTGTATCTCTCAACATTCTGCAGATAGAACTAGCCCAAGACTTCACTTCTTGCAAATGGAATGTAAGAAGTGACGTGCAATTTCCATGTCATTTTGCTAAAGGCAATCGCTTGTCGTCACTTCTATTTTGGAACAGAGACTTGGTCCAAGACACAGTTTCTGTCATGCAGAGGAGGACAACACCCTAGGGAACGGCAGAGACATGCTATGAAAGAAACCCCAGGCCCTGGAAGACCTCAAGCACAAAGCTGCCCAGCTGGTCCAAGCGGCTCACCACTGGACTGGTATGAAGTCCAGGAGACACTTCTATCTTATATGAGAGACCGTACTTTCAGATGGCCTTGTCACAGCAAATGCTGTGGCTTCTGTGGCCTTTTATTGGGAGTCTTGGAAGGAAAATAGAGAGCCTCAGTATCGAGACACATTCTGCTACCCTAACTCTCGCTCTCACACACACAGCTGTGAAGGAACGTGATGGGAAAGCTCGTGGCTGTCCCCTTTGATGTCAGCCTTGGAGACTGAAGACACCCACCCACTTTCACATCTCATCCTAAACTCATCAACCCGACCCCGGTCCTCGCTCGAGCCTGTGGACCACAAAACCTCGATCAAGCCGCTCTAATTTCTGAGTCCCGATGTTCACGTCTTTGAAAAGGGGTCCTCGGTGATCTCTGCCAACCTCACGGATTTAGGAGCATCACGTAAGGAGAGAATCGACTGGAATGTGCCATGCACTGAAGAATGCTGATGATGCTTTCCGTCCTGTTCTTTGGCCCCACCCTCAGAGACCCCGAGAGGGTCCACTCTCAGTGCGTGTCCCAACTGGGCCGGGTGGCCCTTCTGGGTAAAGGACAAAGCAGGGGTCTCTCTTCCGGTCGAGGACATCCTCTGTGCTCTGCACGCCGGTCATGTATCCGTCCAGCGAATGAGGGTGCCACCCGGGAGTGCATCCTATTGAGACAGGGGATAGCTCCAGAAACGCTAGGCAGACAGACACGCGGGTCCTGCGGTAACTGCCCTGCGCTCCCGGCAGGCCTCCCAGGCTCGGCTTGGCTCAGCGAGTTCCCTGCGAGCCGCTCGAGCTACGGCTCAAGTACGCCGGGCGGGAATCAAAAAGCAGCCAATCCGCTCACCGTTAGGCCCCTGCCTCCTGCTGGTTGGTCCTTAGTACTGACCAATCAGGACAGCTACAGGGCACGGCTAGTGCTAGCCAATCGGCTTGGACTTAGGGCTATATAAGCACCAGGTTTCGGCCCGGCTGGGCCTCTCCTTCAGGTCCCCTCCCCGGGTGGGAGCCTCTCCGTCCTCTCAAGAAATGCTGCTTTCTCCCTTCCCGGCGGTCCATGTCCCCCGTCCTTCCTGGGCCTGAAATAAGAACCTTGACCCTGAAGAGCTACGACCTGAAGAGCTGCAGAAGACAGTCGGAGTGGAACAGCCGTGCACCCCAGAGGCTGATTTGCCGGTTGACAGAGCAGGGTGAACCAGGAGAGCTGCCGGAAGAAGGTGAGACTCCGAAGCTGAGACACCCAGGGGGCTAGGCTTGCCAGCCCTGGGGACCAGCAGCACTCTCAGAGCTTGTGCCAGCCCGTTAGAGCTGACACTTCCAGGGCTAGGCTTATCCGCCCCTCCCGACTACCCGCTCTGGGCCTTGGCTGACTGGCCCGTTGAGCTGACACTCTCCAAGGCCAGGCTGACCTGAAAACTCCGCGTCACTGTCGCGAGCTTATGAAGTGGGCCCTGCAGCATGTTCTGTATGTGAATAGCTGGGCTGGAAGCTGTTTCCTCGGGAGCACACCGGCCCAGAAGAAATAGAGTCATAGAAAAACCGTAATCCCTGCGCCAGGAACCGTAAAACCTGGTCCCCGGCTCCAGCCCTGACACGGAACCTCTCTGCCACCATGGACCAAGCACTCACTCTCTCCAGACCCCATTCTGGAAAGTGACTGGGTTGGGTTTGGTGATCTGGAAATGCCCTTTCTAGCTGTAAAATCCTGTGACCCCAGATACTATGAAAAGACCCACAAGAGAAAGTAGGGTAAAGCAACCGGAGTGGGACTCCAACAGACAGGATTCACTCATTCCTTCGCTCATTTTCTCATTCTTCCTCTCTTGCTTTCTTTCAGCAAGATGTCTCCGAGCCCCTGTTACATGGGAGGCCCCAAGGAGGTGAGAGAGAAGGGACCGCCACTGGCCTGGGGACGAGAGGAGCGTCTCTAGCTGCCAGTGACGCCCACAGCTGTTCGCTGCGTAGTTGATTCCGGTCAGTGCAGGGAGCCAGACCACAGCCTGTGAGTGGATTCCCTCATCCCTATTTTTCAGTAGCATGATCCCAATAATCACAACTCATGGTAGCCCTGACTTTCTGGCCTCAGGTGGTTCTTCCACGTCAGTATCCAGAGTAGGTGGGGCCACAGGCTGACACCACCACAACCGGTTAATTTTTCTTTTCTGTGGAGGTGAGTTTTCACTACGTCCCCCAGGCTGGTCTCAAACTCCTGAGCGCAAGCCATCCACCCTCTTCAGCCTCCCACTTCAGTGATGGGATGGCAGGCGTGAGCCACGGCATCTGGCCTCATCACTGTTTTCTAACATGACCCTGAAGCACCAGGGTCACGCTTCAATACAAGCTATACAAGCGTGGATTGAAGCTATATACAAGCTATAAGAAAAATCTTCAATGTTTAAAAATAAACAATGAATGCAAACTTCCGCGTATTGGATTCCAAAGACTACAGAATCGCCATGCCAGAACCAAAGAGATCCAGCTGCGACATGTACAAGGTAAGCGTGAGCTAGAAACCGGGGCTGTTGCCCTGAGCTGGCACCAACACCATCCCTCTGCAGCCCTGACCAAGGCACTTTCCATCTCCGAGTCTTAGTTTCCCATCTTCCAACGTCTGGGGTTAAGCCAGATCGTCTCCAAGGTCTTGTCCGGGTCTGACGTTACGGGATCCATCCCTGATATTATTCCATGAGGTAACAACAACAGCAGAATGAAAATTCCCCAAAGCCAAAGGCAGCACCTCTGTTTCCTTTACGTGGCCAATTAACTTAGCAAAAATCAAGCAGGCCCTCCCTGGAGAGTCTGGGAGACTGCTGGGTATGTGGGAGATGACTGAGGTTAGTGCACGGTTCCCCTTGGCTAGGGTGGCAGTCCTTCAGGGTTTTCGCTGAGCTGTGATTAACCATGAAACAGAGCAGTTGGGCTGTGCAGAGAACAGACTGAGCTTCTCAACAGAAAATGCCTCTCTACTCAGCGTTCTTTCATCATTTGATGTAAAGGAAGTTCATTTACTTATTGCCTCATTTTTTTGTCATCACTTAAGACTATAGAAGCAATCTTAAAAAAAAAACTTGAGGTTCAACTAACATCAGTTATTCAGTGTCCCAGAGACCACACGGGAGCATTTGACAATGCCCTTTGAGAACACATTCCCGGCTGTGAGTGTGTGTGTGAGTGTGTGTGCCTGTGTGCGCACACGTGTGGGTAAAGAGAAGGAATTGAAGTGGGAGCCTCCTTCTTTGAAGTCCTTGGAAGTGATGTTCGTGCCAAGTTCATCAGGCACTGGGACTCCCAGCATTCTGCTTTCACGGCCCCTGAGGCCCACGTGGAAGCAGGAAGAATCTCCAGAGCTGAAGGGGCAGACATGACGTAAAGAACGAGAATGACTTGGGTCCATTCGTTTTTCGAGATTGAAACTGGAAAGACAGAGGAATGAATAGCCATTGGAGAAACTCACTGCATCCCACACGGTGTGACAAGTGCTTCGCAGGCATTTTCTCTTGTTTACCCAAAGATGTCAACAGCCATTCACAACTTATTATCCTCGTTTCATAAATGAGAAAAACAGGGATAACAGACATAAGCTAATTTGCCCCAGCTAGAAACCTGAAAACCAGTTCTGACTGATTCTGACGCCTGAGATTTTCCACAAAGCCAATGATCCCCGAATAATCCGTTCCACAACTGCTGTGCGGGATACGCATCAGGAAACATGGGACTCACTGCCTTTGTCATGCAAAACAATAATGAGGCTTCCTGGGCCCATGTAAGAAAGTGACGAGAAATAAAGGTGGAGTCTAACACCCCTGCCACTTTGCATACGGCACACTCTGACTAGGACACTTAATACTGGGTACCTGCTCTGCTTTCTTCTCTAGCCCTTTCTTTCTGAAAATAACAAGTTTTGACTTTTCTGTATTTCAAAGGATACGCCAGGGTCTCCTTGAGAAAATCAAAACAAAGATGCTTTGTGAGTAAACACATGCTGAATAGATTCATCACTGCAAGTCATTTGTCCTCTGTTCATTAATTAATGTTGCCTCATTCATCAGCTGCATTGACCAACTTATTTTAGCAGGCCAGCTGTCATCGACTCCAGAGAGCTTATAAAGGGTTGAGATAATTAGTCGACAAACTCTGAAGCAGACATGGAGGCACAGCCTTGCTCTCTTGAAGAACTGCACACCAAGAAACCAAGAACCCAAATCTAACTGAGTTATGGGCTAACTGTGAAATCATCAGCCTGATCCATATTTAGACGTTGGAACTGCAGAGATCTGGAAGGGAACATGTTTTCCAAAGTAGATGAGATGTTCTCTTTACCAGTTTAAAGAGATATGTCTAATCAGTCTTCTCTCCAAACCCTTAGCAAGGCGGAAATTCTGCAGCAGGTTGCCTACAGCCCAAGTCTCCAGCAGAGTCGGCTTAAAATACAGAAAACCCTTGCAGTGTATTATGAGAAAACCTCTTCCCCTTAAAATAATCTCTCCCCCATTGGCTTCTGGCAATACTTGGCATACTGTCATTCGTTTCTTGGACCGATCGTTTTTATTCTGGAATAAAGAGCAATTGACATGACAAGAAATAAGATGGGGCAGTTCTGATAGGACTGACATAAAAATGAGCATTCCAGAGTGTGAGACCCTGTTTAAAAGTAAATGTGAGTGAAACTACACTATCAAGCAAGTGAAAGTTTGACAGCTCATTGAGCCTGGTGGCTATCAAGGTAAAAGTCAAGAATGAGAATGACTTGTGTGCGTGTGCATGTGCGTGTGTGTGTGTGTGTGTGTGCGTGTGCGTGTGTGCGTGTGCGTGTGCGTGTGTGTGTGTGTGTGTGCAGGGATGGAGGCTGTTAGAAACATTCCCCATCCAGGCTACCCAACAGAGCTTATAGGAGGACCAGTTACCATTGCCATCTTCCCTTTGGTCTACTCCACCTCTGTATTTCCTCTTCTGAATGTAGAATTAACTGAAAGCATATTAGAGAGAGCTCAGAATCATTGAGCAAGCTAGCAGAGCAGCCGCCCAAAACAGGTGATGGCTGGGCTGCCAGAGCCCTGGACAGAATTGAAGTTAAGAGACCTTGTTCCCATTTTGGTTCTGCCCATAGTAGGGGAATGGTCTTAGTTCCTCTGCAGTTCTATCATTCGGTGTTTGACTCTCCAGGTTTCCCGAGAGCATCTCAGTTCACTGTTTTCTCCATGTCTTAAAGTTACACATTGAACCAGATTTGCAGGCTCTTCGGCCACAGGCAACAACCAGTCAACCCAGGATCTGTACAGAGAGCTCGTTACGCTGTGTGTGCATGTCTGCATGCTTGTGTGTCTGTGTGTGTTTATGCATAGGGTGGGGGTAGGGAAGACAAACTTAATCTCATCATTCTTTTTTTTAATATTTTATTTTTATTTTTTATTTTTAATGTAAAGATGTGAGATACAATTCAGGGTGAGGTATACAAACACTGATCATGCAGGTACCCCTGTTAATGAGGTATGCCCCTCCCTACCCTAGCAGTTTCCCTCAACTGCCAATCCTACCCTGGATTTAAAAAACGTGGTACATATACACAATGGAATGTTTTGCAGCCATGAATCTCATCATTCTTTCATTCAAACAGTAAACAAACAATCGTAGGGCATCATACACTAAGCTAGATAGTAGTACCTTTAAACTGAAGCTCTGTGACCTTGTTTAAAAAAAACGCTAACAAATATAAATTAGAGGGGTTCTCAAGACTATGCAAGTGAATAAAACAGAAGGTAATAGGTGAGAAAACATTATAATAGGTAGGGTGAAATGGGAGCATTAATCTCAGAAAGGAAAAGGTCACTACGGGCATAATTTGGCACCAGCATCAATTTTCCTTTCAGTAGAAGCCGGCCAAGCAAAAAACAGAGTCCTGGCTCTTTCCCTATTCATGGGTTGGGACCTGTTTCCAAAGCACTATTATGCATTCGGACGGACATTCTCTTACTATATTTACATGGGAAAGAGAGAAAACAATTCACGGCCTCCCCACTTCTCTTTCTCGCCGATCTCCATTTGTCTCTGCTGCTGGCATGTTATTTCACTAGAGAGGAATGTCCTATTTTTAAGGGGTGGAAAGCAGTATGTGGGGTGGAGGTTATTCCAATAAATTTTGACATGGACAAAAAGGGAGACTTTCTCTCATTGCCTTAGGAAAATGGAAAACCAAGCCAAGAATCCTGAAATTCACTCTTAACCCAAAGTGATAGAAAGACCTTTAGGAGCGAAGAGAGATCGTCAGGGGGCAGCTAAGCAAATGCCAGACTGGTGGGAGTGGACGGCAATGCCCTGGACCTCCTCTCGTTGTAAAAGAGTCCTAGATTTCTGGGAATTTTCTGTCTGTCCTCTATAGCTGGATACCTGCTTTTCTCCAGGATGTGATACCTCTGTCCAGCTCCCCTGGAATGAAGCTAATCCCAGATCATTTGATGCACAGTTATTGATTATTGTCTATGTTCCAAGAAGCTCCAAGTACTAAAAGTTTTAAAGACGCAAAAATGAATAAGATTTCCCCTCTTGCAAGTGGATTAGTTCCTTAGGGCTTCTGTAACAAAATACCATAGACTTGGTGGCTTACACGACAGAAATTTGTTGATCCCAGTTTTGAGAGGGGGAAGTCTAAGATCAAGGTGTGGGGGCAGGTTTGGCTTTTCCTGAGGCCGCTCTCCTTGTCTTGCAGGTGGCCATCTTCCTGCTGTGTCCTCACATGGCCCTCTTTCTGTGTGTGTGACATCCCACATGTCAATCTGTGAGTTCAAATTTCCTCTTCTTATAAAGACACCAGTCAGATCGGGTCAGAGCTCACTCGAGGGGCCTCACTTTAACTTATTCAGCTCTTTAAAGGCCTTTTCTCCAAATACAGAAGCATTCTGAATTATCAGGGTTTAGGACTTCAATGTGTGAACTTGAGGGGATCACATAAGGCATCTCTTAATAGCATGGAAACTCCCTATACTCATGTTAAAACAGGCATCTTAAGCCAACTCATGTGAAAAAAAAGAACCTCGGTTGTTTTGTTTGTTTGTTTGTTTCCTTCTTTTAATTTAAAAAAAAATGTGGGGTACAATTCAGGGCTAAGTATACAAATATTCACCGTGCAGTTACCCTTGTCGATGAGGTCTGCCTCCCCTTCCCCAGACAGACATTGACTATAGCTAATCCCAGCTCCCTGCCCACCCCCCAGTTTCCTGCCACTTTCAGCTCAATTTTTGTAAAGGTCCAACAGATCGAATGGATCTTCTGATCAGAGTAGTTGCTTCATACAGGTTTGATGACTTGACCTCCTCCAAGTCATATGGGAAAATCCCCACAGTTCCAGGCTCTGCTTTTTTATTTCACTAGAGATTTAATGTGCAAAGAGAATTCCAGGTAGAGGAAATAGGTGGTGCAAAAGCATAATCATGGAACGGTCCTAGTGAAAAAGGTGTGTGCGTAAACTATTGTCTTTAGGGGGAGGGTTGGGAGATGAGACAGAAAAAGTGGATTGGGCTCAGAGCATAAAAAGCTGGGCACGTGTGCTAAGAACGTGGATTTTATCCTATGGGACCAAAAATGACAAAACTTTTGTTGTTTTAGGCGCATTACTGATATGTGGCAGGGCAAAGAAAGGAGCAGAGACTCGGAGCCAGAGATGACACTTAGAAAGTGATAGCCGTGGTTGAGGATATTTTGGAACAGGGAAGCAGCAACACAGGTGAGGACAGAGCTTGCTGTGCTCACTGAAATGCTATGGGGTCTCAAAAAAAGACATTTTTGCAATGCTCCTTTAATCTCTCAGAACAGACAAATGCCAGTCAGGTCAGATTTGGGGAAAGGTAATTGGCCAGGGAAGATAAAGACGTTTTTTTTTCTAAAGTGCCAGCACAATGTCATTGGTTTCCCTTGCACTTGAACTAAAGCCATAGCGGGGGAAGAAAGGAATGAGATCAGAGGCCCCTAGAAGCTATGTGGGGAATCTCAGTGGTCATGTTAGCTGTTGGATAATTAAGCTACTTCTTGGACAAGGGAGATAAAGCTCCACTTTCTCATTACAGTATTCTTGGAAGAGAAACCTGTTTCTTCTGCTAGCTGTCTGGTGTGTTCAATCTTCAACATCAAGGCCAAGTCCTGAAAATAGGTGCTGGTGAAGGTTTGTCTGAGAGGTGAGTCAGGTGGGTCTGATTCCTCCACATGGGAGCAAACACCTGTCTTCTGTAGATGCCAGAGCAGAGGATGTTCCCACTTCAAGAGAATCATATAATTTGATTTTTTCTTGTATCTTTTCATTCCTCCACTCAGCATTTGTCAAGCACCTTGTATGAGTTGAGAACCATGATAGGCACAGGTGGATATAGCCTAGTCCAGCGAGGTTTCTTGCCCTCTAGTAAGACCAGGCAGATATAAATGAATGAGGTAAAGTAATACATAATAAATAACTTACTGGAACTGTGAACCAGGGTCCCAGAAGAAGAGTTACTTCCAAGTGCTTGTCGTTTATCAGGCAGGGGATTTCATGATGTACATGGTAGATGATCTACCAAGATGCCAAAGCCAAATACATGGTTCACTGGCCTAAGCTGTGCAGGTACCGGGAACTTTAGCCCAATCACTTGTCTTTTAAGAGGTGGGGTCTTGCCATGTTGCACAATCTGCCCTCACATTCCTGGCCTCAAGTGATCTTTGTATGTCAGCCTCCCAAATTCCCGGGATTACAATTCTGAGCCACCACACCCATCTTCAATCACGTAAAATAACCATGCACCCAAATATATGAAAAGACAGAACTGACAGACAATCCATTAGTCACTCAAACGACGATGAATTGTCTAGTATGTAAAATTCTCTGGGTCTGAGCACTGCGGGGAATCGAAGGGCACATCGAAAATGACCAGAGGAGAGAAAAACGAGTAAAGGAGTGAGGATCTGTCGACTGCCAGGTATATCAGGTATTTGACATATGTTGTTTAATTCCGAAAATATTGCTATCTCTACTGAGTAGGTCAAGAGGCTGGAGTGATATGAGGACTCAAGCTCACACAGACAGCAAGGGGCAAATCATTGTTTTCCCAGAACCCTTGTCCAATTCTTCACTCCTTGATACTCTGAGTAAATTTCTGGAAGAACATCTTATAAGGAAAGAAAGACAAGACAGAAAAGCCTGCACAGGAAGTGAAGCAATAGCCAGGATAGATATCCGAGTGGGAGAAGACACCCACTGCAGAGTCTGTTCCATCCTAACTTTCCCAGAGGTGCAAGGACAAAGCACACCCCACCGCATCTAAGCACACAGAAGTATGTCCACAGACTACTACATGTGTGAGCTCACCAGGTCAACACTGAAAGCTGCTACAGACACACAGGTTTTGTACATACCTGTGCCACTACTTTTTAGGTGGATGCACGTGTGGGGATCATAAAAATAAGCATCCATGTAAAAGAATGAGTGAACGTGTATATTTTTGTCATCACGAGTCTCAGTTAATAGATATTAGGTGGTCAATTACTATTCTGGGAGGGGGTGTGATGATATTTTTGCTTTTTGGCATCGACCCAGATAACTCATTTTGGAACAGGCTATGTGTCAAAGGGCTAGAGACATTTTATGGGTCCCTCTGGTTAATATCTAACAAGGTCAAACAAAGCACTAGACATGGGGGGGCACGGTGCCTCACTCCTAGAATCCTAGCACTTTGACAGGCCAAGGTGGGAAGATCAGGTGAGGCCAAGAGTTTGAGACCAGCCTGGGCAACCCAGAGAGACCCCATCTCTACAAAAAAAAATTTAAAAATATGAGTTGAGTGTGGTACCCCATCTGCAGGTAAAAAAACCCAAGCTCAGAAAGATCAAGTAACTATTAATAGCTCAAGGCTATGCAGTGGTTTCTAAGCACTATAACTTGTTAGCTCACTGGAAACTTGTAACACCTCTATAAAATGTATACTATGAGCCAGGCTCGGTGGCTCAGCCTGTCATCCCACGCCTTTGGGAGGCTGAGGTGAGTGGATTGCCTGAGCCCGCGGGTTCGAGACCCACCTGGGCAGCGAGACCTCATCTCTACAATAAATCAAAAAATCAGCCGGGCGTGGTAGCGCATGCCTGTAATTCCGGCTACTTGGAAGGCTGAGGCGGAAGGATCGCCGGAGCCCAGCAGGTCGAGGCTGCGGTGGCCGGGAGCGGCCACTGCACTCCAGTCTGGGTGACAGAGTGAGACTCCAACTCAAAAAAAATAAATAAATAAAATGTGTACTATGACTGTAGTCATATCGACTCCATTTTCAAAAGAAAACAGAACCCTGGAAAAGCTCCAGGCCACACAGCTGGAGAGGCCTTGAGCTGGTCTTTGTCCCTGTGCTGAATTTGACTCACAGGACACCGCTCTGAGCCATTAGCCTCCCTCACACAGTCGATAAGCCAGCATGCCTTCCTCCTTGATGCTGCCTCTGACTCCAGACTATGATTTCCTGCCAGAATCCAGCCTCATACTGTGGCTGTGAGAAAGACCCTTGAGGCCAGGCACGGTGGCTCAAGCCTGTAATCCAGGCACTTTGAGAGGCTGAGGCGAGAGGATGACCTGAGCCCAGGGGTTGGAGACCAGCCTGGGCAACCTGGTGAGACCTTGTCTCTACAATAAATTTTTTTAAAAAATTAGCTGAGGGTGGTAGTGTACACCTGTAGTTCCAGCTGCTTGAAAGGCTGAGGCTGAAGGATCGCCAGAGTCCCACAGGTCGAGGCTGCGGTGGCCGTGAGCGTGCCACTGCACTCCAGCCTGGGTGGCAGAGTGAGACTCTGACTCAAAAAAAAAAGAAGAAAAGAAAAAGACCCTTGAGCATGTCCTCCAAGTTATAAAGCACCTTACTTCCATAGCTTTCTAGAGCTGCTGCTAAAATGCTTTTAAAAGGAGCTATTCTAGGCCGGCCACAGTGGCACAAGCCTGACATCCAAGCACTTGGGGAGGTGGAGGCGAGAGGATTGCCTGAGCCCACAGGTTCGCGACCAGCCTGGGCAACACGATGAGACCTCGTCTCTACAATAAATCAAAAAATTAGCCGGGCATGGTAGCACACGCCTGTCGCTCCAGCTCCTTGGAAGGCTGAGGCAGAAGGATCGCGGAGCCCAGCAGGTCAACGCTGGGGTGGCTGTGAGCGTGCCACTGCCCTTCAACCTGGGTGACGGAGTGAGACTCCAACTCAGAATAAATAAATAAATAAATGGCAGTATTCTAGAAACCGGGAACGTTTCAGTGGTGTGTATTTATTACGCTCATGGGTTAGCACTCTGGGTATGACTGCATACAAGATCAACAATCTAGTGAAAAGAAAAGGAAGTTCTTTGCACTCAGAGCCAAGACACCCAGGCTTTCTGTGCTGAGACTCATGGGGACCCTTTTACTGATTGGTCGTGAGGGACTTCAGGGCCCTGAGGACGTCTGCCAAGTCCATCTCTCCCTACCTCCATTGTGCTTGACCAGTCCCCAGTTCCCTGGGATCAGCCCTCTCTAAAGAGAATTCAAGGTACTTTCCAGTCGCATTCGCTCCTGAGCAGAAGCATCACCATCTCGCCTCCGCCTGTGTCCTGCTGAGCCTCTGCTCGTTCTTTCCTGAGCCGCTCCCTTCCAGCCCAGCAGAATTGCCCTTTGAATCCAAACACAAGCCTGGAAGCTTTTGACTTTTTCTTCCCTGAATAGTGGGTATTGCTGGATTTGACCCAGCATGACAAATCTCAAAAGTCTTCTGAGTGTTATTGATTAGGTGAACAAATATTCCCAAGAACAAAGAAATTCAGAAATTGGGAACGCATGAGCTTTGGTCTTCCTTCAAGTCCTTAATGAAAATGTGCATGGATGGGTCTCTGTAGATGTCTCTTGGGACCTGACTACAGGTTGACCTCTACCCAATTTTCCCTGCTGGCCAGTTAAGCTTCTGAGACATGTTTACTGCAAACCCTTCTGAGAACCTAGAGACGGTCAACTTCCGGTCTAAGAATCTATTCTAGAATATAGACACAAATTAGTAGTAACTGCATCTTTTTTCTCATTATAAATAGTCCCAGCATATTTAACATTTTTCTGGAGTATTTAATAGATATAAAAATATTATATATTCTATTATTCAAATAGTTAATAAAATTGTAGGTGCTTTAATAATACTTAATAAAGTATTCTAGAATATTCCTTTTTTTTTTTTTTGAGTTGGAGTCTCACTCTGTCGCCCAGATTAGAGTGCAGTGGCATTCTCATGGCCACAGCAGCCTCGGCCTGCTCTACTCAGGCCATCCTTCTGCCTCAGCCTTCCGGGTAGCTGGAACTACAGGCATGTGACACCCAGCTAATCTTTTGATTTATTGTAGAGACGAGGCCTCGCCAAGTTGCCCAGGCTGGTCTCGAACTCATGGGTTCAGGCAGTCCTCTTGCCTCCACCTCCCAAAGTGCTGGGATGACAGGCAAGAGCCACTGCACCCAGCTGAATGTTCCATTTGAATCCATCATATCTCAAAGTCATCTTTCTCTCCTGTTTTGAAAATAAACCCATTTGCCAGTTTCCAGTATTTAACCCATTTTTCACCGTATGTCAAAGGCGATACACAATTGTCTGAGATCATAAATATCACCGTATGTCAAAGGCGATACACAATTGTCTGAGATCATAAATGTTCATTCACTTATGTGGTTTAGTGGAGCCAGAGGATTTGACTTTAAAAAGTGCCTGGGTGTCTTCTTAGCTCTTGGCCTACTCTCCCATGGAGGTCACAAGTGGCGAATTTGGAGTATGTCCCTTGCCCCCCCAGACACGGCCACGAAAACCTCCCTCATCACCCGTGTACTGAACAGAGCAGACAGCTCAAGCTCTGGTTGTTCACCCCCTTGATGAGGAGTGGAAAAGGTGGGCCAGCCGGCAAGCCACGATATCATCGCCTGTCGCCACACACTCCATCATCTCAGAATCCGAAACCTATGGGCAAGTAAAAAGGATTGTAAGATTGCAGAGCCTCACGAGATCAGAAATCATCCAGAGATCATCTAAGACAGCCCCCTCATCCTGAAGATAAAAATAAAAAGGAACTCTCACAGAGGGCCAGTGTCTTCATGAGTAATACCTGGTGTAGCCACAGTGTAGACGGGGTTAAAGCCTCTGTCTTCTGACCCCTGGTTCTGGTCTCTTTCCGCTTTACCTGATTACTTTTCTAGATGCTAAATGGCACATCAGAGAAAACAGTTATCAGCAGTGCAACTGATTTCAGCTAAACGGTAACAAATTTCTAAACAATTTTATTCCAGGGCACCAAGCAGAAGAAAGCACACCTCTTGCAGATGGCTTAGAATGATCTTGGTGCTTTCTTCTCTGGCTTTCCCTTCCCCCACCCTAGTTCCCCATAGTGATAATAACTGCAATTCCCAGAGTACTTATTTTGTGACAGGTATCGTTTCTAAATACCTTAACAGGTTAATTCATTTACTACTCACAATGCTCTTGGGACACAGATCCTATGATCAGCAGCATCATCTCTGTTTGATAGATGTGGAAACGGAAGCACAGGAAAGTCCAGATGCTGCTCTGAGCTTCCATCACTGCTGAAGGGTTTGGAACCCAGAAGACATGGCTCCAGAATGTGTGTTCTCAGTTATTAGGTAAAACCAGTCCCCCGCTCACACATAGCTCTAGGGACGCATCGACCAGGCTGGCCTCCCTAAGAGGCATAAGTACCTCTTCGCTGTGGAAGGTACCTGCCTTACCTGACCCAGCAGATCTGATCAACTGATGTGAGGTAATGAACACAAATGAGCTGTTCTGAGTTTATATATTTCTGCCAAGAAGCCAATAGTCTTTGCGTGAACTTAATTCAACGAACACCTTTGACGAAAGACTCCATGAAGGACGGATTAAAGAATTTCTCAGGAGAGTCATCCTTGCCTTACCCCTCACGTGATGATGCCATCTGCTTGGTATGTGATGAATAATTACACTGCCCAAGGTCCCTTCTTCCCTCTTAATCTCCCTACTGAAGCAAGTAAACGCCAAGACATAAGTTTGTGGTGTCTGGATTCTAGGCACCATCCCAAGGGCCTCACACGGGCTATCCTACTTAATCATGATGGCAATTTATTTTGCAGATGAGGAAACATCAGCTCAGGGAAGCAATTACATGTTATTAACGATCTTGCCTAAGTTCTCCAGCTAGAAAATGGCTTTAGGAAAGGAACCAAAACAAGTTTGTTTGGTTTGTTTAGTTCTACAGTCCTAGTTGCCCCCCACCCCCAATTATTCTATGTTCTGGAGTCAGGCTCTGGTAGGCCAAGGCTGGAAGATCACTTGAGCACAGGAGATTAGGACCAGCCTGGGCAACACAGTGAGAACACATATCTACAAACAATAATTCTTTTAAAAAAATGATCCAATATAATGGGCACTGGAGACACTGGAGACTCCAAAGGGGGAGAAGGTGAAGAGACCAAAAAAAAATCACCTATTGGGTACGATGTGCACAGGTGGGGGGGGTGGGTACACTTGGAACCCAGACCAAAACTATGTGTACCCCCAAAGCTATTTAAAATTTAAAAAATGACAGAGGTGAGAGGATTGCCTGAGCCGGGGGTTTGAGACAAGCCTGAGCCACTTGGTGAGACCGCGTCTCTACGACAAATCAAAAAATTAGCCAGAGGAGATGGCACACGCCTGTAATGCCAGCTACTTGGAAGGCTGAGGCAGAAGGATCGTCTGAGTCCTGCGGGTCCAGGCAACAGTGGCCATGAGCGTGCACTGCAATTCAGCCTGGGCAACAGTGAGACTCTGACTCAAAAAAAAAAAAAGGAAATAAATAATCCTATGTCACCTCACATCTATTTCCCCATTTTGGGATAGAGGTCGTCCAAGAGGGAAAGCTGAAAGATTTGGAGGAAGGAGGATGGAGATATATATTAAATTCACCAAGTCTTATTGGAAGCAAATTAGAATGAAGCCTAGACTTAGAGACTAAAGACATGTTACCTCACTTAAAACCTCCCCTGTTGCTTACTTGGTGCCGTTGTTTATAAAGTTTGAGGGATTGGACAATATGCTTTCTAAAGTATGATACGGCCCTAAAGGCAGCTTAATGGTGAGGGGTCGGAAATTAAACTAGAGTCAAGACAGACTCTCTTTGTCCCCAGCCTAATTGGACACCAAAAAGATGCAGAAAAGTATGGGAAATGCAGAACATAAATTGCTGCCAGTTCAATATTTCCCAAACTTCTGTATTTTGCAAGCAGTGTGATGATTTTCCCATATATCCATAGTTCTGGAATTATTATCAGCTTAAAATTTTTCCTTAAATTGATTGATCTGCTTTACTGAATTGAAGGAATGTTTTCTCATTTCACAAATTATTGAGGTATAGTATTCATGCAGAGAAGTGCCCCAATGGTAAGTATGTCACTTGATACATCTTCAGAAAGTAAACATTTCTATGTAACCATCACCCAAATCAAGAAATGAATCCCAGAAGCTCTTCTTCTACCTGTTCCTAATCACTGCTCTTTTCTCTTTCTCAAAAGTAATCACTATCTTAACTTCACAAACTACAGACTGGTTTGCTTTTTGTAAAGAAAATTATTAAAAATAAAATTGCGAATGTGTAATATATATAAAATAATATAAAATATTTGAAAGCCCATCTTTTCCAGTGCTGTTACAATGATAATTAAATTTCAACATGTGTTTTGGTGGAGACATTCAAACCATAGCAGCTAAGGAACTCTCAAAGGTTCCATCCCCAGACACCATCACATTGAGGGTTAGGGCTTCAACTTACGAATTAGAGGTCACTTCAGTTCAGGCCACAGCAGCTGTAATATTTTAAATATTCATTGTCAGTAAGTTCAACTTTATCATATTGTGCACATCTTTTGAGATTTCTGTCTACTTCATCTATCAGTTGACAGAGAAATATGTATTAAAATCCCCCACTATGATATGGGCTTTGTCTATTATTCATATGTGTGCATATTATACTATATATGTATAACAGATACATGTTACTGGGTACATTCATGTTCAGATTTTATTTTAGGTGCATTGAAACTTATTAAATATCCCTCTTCATTTCTAGTAATGAAGATTGCCTGATTGTCTATTTTATCTGATAGTAGTATAGTTACACTACCTTTCTTTGGATTAATCTTTTCATGGTATATGTTTCATAATCTTCTTGCTTTCAATCTTTCTTTATGTAACTGCCATGTAGCAGTTTTAAGTCAAGCTTGTTTTCTTCAGTTGAGTTATTTAGATTTCTTTATTTCATTACATTTATTCATTAACACATTAGGGCTTAATTCTCTAGGGCTTTGCTATTGTTTTCGTGTCCATCTCATCTGCACGATGTTCCTTTTGCTCTCTTTTCTGGTCTTCTTCAAAATTAATTTTTCCCATTCCCCCACATTAGAATTTTATTTTGTTTTAGTTAGAGTCTCACTCTGTTGCTCATGTTCATGGCCACCGCAGCCTCAACCTGCTGGCTTCAGACAATCCTTCTACCTCAGTCTTTCAAGTAGCTGGAATACAGGTGCAAGCCACCATGCCCAGCTAATTTTTTGATTTATTGTAGAGATGAGATCTCGTCAAATTGCCCAGGCTGGTCTCGAACCCGTGGGCTCAGGCAATCTTCTTGCCTGGGCCTCCCAAAGTGCTGGGATTACAGGCCTGAGCCACCGCGCCCGGCTCACATTAGCATTTTAAATAAACATTATTTCACTATCCATTTTGTGGTTACCATAGATACTCTAAGATGCAACCCTGAATTATTAAAGTCTCATATACATCTGCCCTCGCATCACTTCCCAAAGAATGCACCACACTAGAATCCTTTGCCCACTGATGACTTACTGCTTCTTGTGCTGTTGTTGTCATTAATTTAATTCCACAAGATACTTTGTTTCCATAAAGTTGGTATTCGTGCACACTTACCACATACTTAATATTTATGATGCTTTCTTTCCATTTCTGAACTTTTATATGAAATTGTTTTTCTTAGGCAGAAATAACACCCCGTAATATTTCCTTTAGTGTAGGTCTCCCACTAATAAATTATCTCAAATGTTAATAATCTGAAAATAACTTTAATTTAGATATTTTTGGAGTATATTTTTACTAGATAAAGAGTTCTTGATTAACATTCATTTTCTTTTGTACTTTGATATTCTCGTCTTCTGACTTCTACAGTCAGATAAATAGCCATTGATCAATCTTACTGCACTTGAAAGTAATGCCCTCCCCCCCATGATACTATTTTTTTTCTTTTCGTCCTTGTTTTCAGAAGATTTATTGTGATTCATCAGAATTAATGTGGTTTTCTTTCTATGTATCTTGGTCCAGGTATGCTGAACTTCTTGTGGGCTGCTGTCTTTCCCGTTTTTTATAATCTTTGACATTACCTTTCCAGATATTACTACTTACCATTCTCTATTTTCTTTTTTGGAATGCCAAATATATCTGTTTTAGATCTTTTTTTCTTTTTCTGTTTCTCATATGTCTCACATTCTTTTATAAATTTTTTATTATATGTTCATTCCATGTTTCTGCCTGAATATTTTCTACTGGCCCACTAATTCTCTCTTGAGCTGCATTTAACCTGCAATCATACAATACTTTTGGTAGGTTTTTCAGTTTAAGCATTTACATTTGATTATTTAAAATGCATTCCTGGCTGAGCTCGGTGGCTCAACCTGTAATCCCAGCACTTTGGGAGGCCAAGGCAAGTGGATCGCCTGAGTCCATGGGTTCGAGACCAGTCCAGGCAACTTGGCGAGACCTCATCTCTACAATAAATCAAAAATTAGCCGGGCATGGTAGTGCGCATCGGTAGTTCTGGCTACTCGGAAGGCTGAGGCTGAAGGATTGCTGGAGCCCAACAGGTCGAGGCTGGGGTGGCCGTGAGTGTGCCACTGCCTTCCAGCCTGGGTGACAGAGTGAGATTCCAAATCTAAATAAATAAATAAATAAAATATATTCCTATTGTCTCATGAAATTTGTCATCTTGTTTAATATATATTTATACACACACACACATATATATATCTTGAGCATAGTAATCACAGTTATTTTCAAATATGTGACTGATAGTTTCAAAATGTGAATATCTTTGGGCTTTTTTTTTCATTATCTGATTTTTTCTTTTGGTTCTTAATCATTTGGACACATTTCCTGGTAATTTACAACTGAATGATGAGTCGTACAAATAATTTGAATCATGGTATACTGTCCTTACTGTAAGGATTTTTTGGGGTTTTTTTGGCTTCCGCCATGCAGTTAAGCTAAGGAAACATTACCTTAATCCTATTTTGGATCAACTGATTGAAAACTGTGTTTCTTTCATTGCAAAAGTAGTTCTGTTTTTGGTTTCCCCTTGTTCCTAGTAAGTAGCCTTTCAACAATCCAAACTGAAAGTCTTTCTTCTTCAGTGAATCTTAAACTCCAATGGTTTTCTCCGAAGCCTGGAAAGATTACTAAAAGTTCACCTCGATGTTGTATGCTTTCTTTTTTATTTTGAGTTGGAGTCTCACCCGGTCACCCAGACTGGAGTGCAGTGGCCGCTCCCGGCCACCTCAGCCTCACCTGCTGGGCTCTGGCGATCCTTTCGCCTCAACCTTCCAAGTAGCCGGAATTACAGGCATGCGCTACCACACCCAGCTGATTTTTTTTATTTTTATTGTAAAGATGAGGTCACGCTGCCCAGGCGGGTCTCGAACCCACGGGCTCAGGCAATCCACTCACCTCAGCCTCCCAAAGGTGCGGGATTACAGGCTGAGCCACCAAGCCCGGCTATGTTGTATACTTTCTTCTGTCACTTACAAATCAGCATATGCCTCAAAAGGAAAACGGAGCTGAAGATCAGTCCTGCTCCCCTGTACATCCCTTTTCTCTGGGATCCTATCTCCTCATATGCATGCTGCCTCGGTCATTTTCCAAGTCAAAAGTAGTTGTTTTTTTCCCCTTATGACTAGTAAGTTCACTGGATTCATCTTCAACCTCGTAAATCTCATCAGCATATATTTCTTCATTTTCCATGATTATGGTACATTATTTTTAACATTGAAGTGTGAAAGCCCTGGAATATCAACACACAAGTATACAACATTAATCACAACAAAATAGTGACCAACTTGCAATTTTCACCAACTACGTAAGTCAATAACAACATTGCACAGTCGATAGCAGAAAATTATCTCAATTAACTTTCTCTCTCCTGTCCTCACAATTCATTTTCAGGCAAAATAGAATAACACGTACCTATGACACCGTTACAACATTCAGAAACAGAATTTGCAAAGACACACATTCACATCAGCGACAACCAGGAACAGAATTTGGAATGGCATGAAGTCACGCCAGCGATAACAAGTGAATAAGTTGAGAGCATCGGGACATTACCCTTTAAATATTTCAGCCTGCATTTCATTACCTAGAGTTCAATATAGTTCTACAGATATTTTTCATTAGACACAAAATTTACTTAAGATGAACTACGCAAATCTTAGATGAACATAGACTGAGTTTTGACAAGGGTATGCACTATTTAATCCAAACGACCACCATTCTAGGAAATCCCCTAACGGCTCGTTCTATCATCCCTCATGGCCCTCACCCACGGAGGCAACTGCTTTTATAAGTATTTGTACAATCATTTTGCCTATTGTAGAACTGCATAAAAATGAAATCGCATAAAATATATTTTGCATAAGTCATCTTTAACTCAACATAACATTTTTGGAGTTCATGTGTATCTATAGTTTATTCTTATTTATTGCTAATGAATATACTATTATATGAACATATAGCAGCTTGTTTACTCACTCTCCTTTTGAAGAATACTTGAGATATTTGTATTCTTTGCCCTGTTTTTTGTTTGCTTGTTTGGTTGGTTGGTTTTGTTTTTAGTGAGAAAGCAGGATTTATTGAGAGGACAGAAAAGCTCTCACAGTGGGAGGGGACCCCAGGGGCTTGCCCCTTTGCCCTGTCTTGGCCTTAGAGAGAATGCATTCAACATTTCACTAGTAAATATTATATCAAATATTAGGCATTTTAAAAAAATCTTCTATGTCATATGGTGCCCTTTGTCAGATTGTGGAAATTCCTTTTTATACCTTCTTTGTTCTGTTTGTGTATCACCAATAGGTGTTGAATATTATCAAATGCTTTCCCCGAATGTATTTTAAAAATTCTTTGTTTTTTCTCCTCTATCCTGTCGATAGAGTGAATTACATTGATCAGCCTTTGAATGTTAAGCGGCTTTGCATTACTAGGATAAACTCTAATTGGTCATAAGATATACGTGTTATATATTACTGGATTGTATCTGTGAATATTTTGTTAAGAATTTGTGTATCTATATCAAATATATTGGCCTGCAATTTTCTTTATTATGTATTTATTATATTCTTTGTGGCAGGATAAAGTGCTTCCTGTGAGGATTATACTGACCGTGTATAACAACATGGGAAGCGTTTTAAGACTCACGCTGTTTCTTCCTTAAATTTTTGGTACAGTTCATCAGTGAAATGATCTTCTTCTCTTGTTTTACTGATGGGACGGTTTTTGATATGCAGTTCATTTTTTTCTAACAGATGAATACTATTCAGATTTTCTATTTGATCACGCGTAAGCTTTAGCAAGTTGCATTTTTTTCAAATAGTTTGTTCATTTTATCCAAGTTATCACATTTATTGCATGAAATTGATCACGATTGTCCCGTTTTCCTTTCAACATCTCTGAGATCTGCGTGATGACCCCTTTCATTTCAAATATTGCGAATTATTTTATCTTCCATTTTTCTAGACCAGTCTATCTAGAAGATTGTCAATGTTGTTCATCTTTCCAAAAAACACATTTTGGCTGTGTTATTTTCTATTTCGTTGATTTCTTCTCTGATCTTTGTTCTATATTATTTTCCTCTTTCTACTTGCTTGTGGGTTGCTTTGTTCTACTCTTTCCAGATTTCTAAGGTGGAGACTGAGGTCCGTCCTTCCTTCCTTCCTTCCTTCCTTCCTTCCTTCCTTCCTTCCTTCCTTCCTTCCTTCTACCGTCTCACTTTGTTGCCCAGTCTGATCTCAATAATCCCCGCTACCAGTGATTCTCCCACCTCAGCCTCCCAAAATGCTGGGATTATGGGCATAAGCCAATGGGCCCAGCCTTTTGGTCACTTTTAAATCTTATTTATAAAGGCATTGAAAGCTAAAGCTTTCCCTCCAAGTACTGCCTTGGCAAGATCCCACAAATTTTGGTACATTGTATTTTCATCATCATGGGTGAGAATGTTTTCTGATTTCCCACGTGAATTATGTGATCTGTGGAATACCTAAAAGTGTGTTGTTTAGCCGGGCTCGGTGGCTCAGCCTGTCATCCCGCGCCTTTGGGAGGCTGAGGTGAGTGGATTGCCTGAGCCCGCGAGTTCGAGACCCGCCTGGGTAGCGAGACCTCATCTCTACAATGAATCAAAAAATCAGCCGGGCTTGGTGGCGCACGCCTGTAATTCCGGTTACTCGGAAGGCTGAGGCGGAAGGATCACCGGAGCCCAGCAGGTCGAGGCTGCGGTGGCCGGGAGCGGCCACTGCACTCCAGTCTGGGTGACAGAGTGAGACTCCAACTCAAAAAAAAAAAAGTGTGTTGTTTAATTTCCAATTATTTTGAAGCTTCTGGATCTCTTTTTTAAAAAAATTTTATTATAAAGATGTGGGGTACATTTCAGAGTTAAGTATAAAAGCATTGATCATGCAGGTACCCTTGTTGATGAGGCATGCCCCTCCCTCCCCTAGCAGTTTCCCTCAACTGCCAATCCCCCCCTCCCCTGACAGTTTCCTACTACTGCCAATCTCTTTCTTATAGTATCATAATTGTTCAAGTTCTGCTTATGAGTGAGAACATATGTAACTCTGCTCTTTGTTTCTGTGATAAGTCACTGAGTATGATCAATTCCAAATCCATCCAAGTTGCTGCAAAATCCATATATTTGTCCTTCTTTATGGCTGCATAATATTCCATTGTGTATATGGACCATGTTTTTTTAATCCAGTCCAGCTTCAATGGGCAACACAGTTGGTTCCATGTTTTTGCCATTGTGAATAGAGCTGCAACAAACATACGTGTGCAGGTATCTTTTTTGTAGATTAATTTGAGTTCCTTCGGGTATATTCCCAATAGGGGGACCGCTGGGTTATATGGAAGGTCAATTTCTAGTTCTTTCAGAAATCACCACACTGTCTTCCAAAGAGGTTGCACCAGTCTGCATTCCCACCAGCAGTGTAGAAGCATTTCTTTTTCTCCACACCAGATCTCTTAATGATACTGGTTTTTAGTTTAGCTTCTTTTTAGTCACTATGTGATTTCATTCTTTAAATATATTGGGGCTTGTTTTACGGTCTAGCATATGGTTTGTCTTGGTGAATCCCACATCCTTGAAAATAATGTGTATTCTGCATTTATCAGCTGTAGTGTTCTACAAGTAGTAATGAAGTCAAACTGGTCAGAGTGTCATCTTTGTCTTTACTGATAATTAGCTTTCTTTTTTTTTTTTTTTTTTTGCTACTAAGTTCCTAAAAAGGGGCACTAAAATATCAAGCTTGACTGGAAATTGTCCTATTTCTTCCTCCCTATCTTTTCCTATGGTACAAATGGTGGCCTGACCTCAAGCTAAAAACTGTAAAAAGAAAATTATTCTCCCTATATTCTCTTCTTTGAAATGGCAATGCCTCACCAGACTCTTCCTGCATTTGTTCACTCTCTTGTTCCCAGTATATAGTTTTCATCTGTGGGAGAGCTGGTCTGGAAGAATTTAGTCAGCCACACCATAAGTGGAACCTTCAGATGGCTTTAAAAGGTGCTTTTCCCAGCTTGTCTAGGTATTTTTGATGGAAGAATTCGCATTCTACAAATTGGCCTGCATGAACGTCCCCGATAAAAGTATTTTAAAGAAAGTTTATATCTCCCTAAAAAGATTTGCTACATTAATATAAATTAAAGACAGCTACTAAAAATTTAAAATGTTTATTGATGTACCACCAAAAATAATTTTACATAACATCAGTAGCACAAACATCATATTTTGGGAAAGCATATACTTGTTAAAATGACCAGATCACTTATGTTTAGAAGGAATCTGAATAGTTCAACCACCCATCCAAATCTGAAACCACTACACCACAGTGTTTCAAGATGTTCTCATGCCTGAACACATCCTGATACAGAGAATAATTCACTAGGTGGAAAAGGAAAATAACTCTATTTTTGGAAATTCTGTGTGTCAGAGCTATCACTTTTGTAGCTACTTGAAATCTGCACCCCTATAAATTCCACCCACCCATTTTAGTTCTACCCCTTGGAGTTCTATGGATTCGTCACAGTTTTCATTTACATCATGACCCTCCAGATACTGGGGTCATTTGTATTCCTATTTATTGGATGTCCCTGGGTCCCTAAAGTCTATAATGCTAGATATTGGCATCAGCTCCTTTATACAGAAGGAATTGGGAGAGCTAAGAAGTTACCCTAGGTTTTATTGATAGGCTTATTGCAGGAAAAAATAAAATAAAAAATTCTGTTAAACACATTATTCCTTAGCAAAATTGATCATTTTATCATCTTCAACACAAAGTAATGAAGATGAAAAAGCACAAAAAACATGGGGGGAAAGATGTATTCAGGTGGAAATCTTACCAGGTCATCTATAATGACATTATTTTATTTTTTAAAAAAAGAGAGAGAGCATTCATCTTCTTAATCTTTTCTCTTCAGAAAGACCCAACCCTATGGCATCAAAAATAAGAAAGTTGCCATTTCATTTTTAACACTTTCTTTAGCCTCATTTGTGATTAAAACTCTCTTCTAGGTTCTACTAAAACCTTGCCTCCTGCATGTTGAGTTAATTTTCTCTTGTCTGGCAACGTGAACAAGATAAAGGAAATATTAAAATATCTTGACACAATGGAATATTACGCAGCCATAAAGAAGAACAAAATCATGGCCTTCACAGTCATGTGGATGGAGAACGTCATACTAAGTAAACTATCACAGAAACAAGAACCGAATACCCCATATTCTCACTCATGAATAGGCCCTGACCACTGGTCACATGAACACAAGGCTGGGATCAGCGGATGCTGGACCCTCCTAGGGGTGGGGGTTGGAGGAGGAGTGGGGCACGTGGCAACCCACTGGGCATCTGGTCCACCATCAGGGGAGTGAGGGCCTGCTAGAAACCCAAACGTCACCTGCATGCAACTTCCTTATGTAGTAAATTCTCACTTGTGCCCCATAAGTAAAATAAAAATTTCTTACATGTTTGAAAAAACGAGAAGTAAGAAAGAAAGAAAAGAGATGGAGGGAAGGAAGCAGAGGGAAATGAAACATTTCTGGGAGGAAAGCAGGGGATGTGTCTATTTCTTGAGGGCCGTATGGCCAGACTGGACCCGGTCCTCAGGACCGTGGACCCCACACTCTGATTGTCTTCGTGGATGATGTCCGCTGTAGAGCGAAGAACTTGACTAGGAGAATCTCAGGCACCGTCCAACTCTGAAAGAACGCACATCATCCATTCATTGATTCCCCATGGCTGCCAGTCTCTGTTTTCCAAATTGAGCTATAGGATGTGGATCAGGACTCACACAGTGCATCTCCTGCCAGTTATGATTTCATTCGCATCTTAACCACAGACTCCCTGCCAGTCCTGGGCAAAATATACTGGTTTTGGTTTATCACTTCCTGTGTCTAGAAGGCTATCTCTACCTTTGTTGCATACCTCTTGTATTTGCTTTGTTTTTAAAGCAGCGATATAGCCAGTTGGAGGAGATGAAAGCAGGTAGAAGGATAGTCACTGTCATTATCTGTAAAGTTATTTATTTATTTTTTGGAGTCAGAGTCTCACACTGTTGCCCAGACTAGGTGAGCAGGGAGAGTGTTCCAAGACAGTTATTTGCTTACTGGCTAAAGATTCCCTCACAGACATTGCCATGATGCAAGAGCTCCTGGGGGACCATTTTTGCACACACTTTTCTCATGCCAAGATTTTCAGGTGAGAGTTTCCTAATTGTTTTCCTATTGACACTTATTTGGTCTGCTAGGCTTCTCACAGTCGGCCAACAATGTTGACACACAATTCGGCAAGCTTTCGCAGTGTTTTCATCAGTTCTGCCCGTCACTGGCCGTCCTGAGCTCTCTTCATCGGTGACACTTTCTCTCCCTTCAGAAAAATGTTTAATCCATTTATACACTGCCATTTTCCTCATGGCATTATCCCCAGAAACTTGGACTAACGTGTCCCTGATTTCACTTCCACTCTTGCCAAGTTTAACAAGAAACGTAATGCTTGCGTGTCGCTCTAATTCAGGCTCTGGCATTCTCACGAAGGCACACAAAACCATGCAACAAGAATAATGAACGCCACTCAGCAAGACACCCCCGACATGTCGACCCTCCCACATGTCAACAGCTGTGAGACACTGATATACTAAGGTTATGAAACCTTACTGAGCAGTTTGTACAGTGCTGCCAACATAAGCGTATGGTGGAAAGCTCACGAACTTACTTGTCAGCCCCCATACGATGCTAAGATGTTCAAACATAGGATGCTCATTGTTAGGGTTCAGACAGGGTGAGGATAAAGGGAAGGGGAGAGAGAGAGAGGAGAGACAAGGAAGAGGGAGACGAAAGAGGCGCAGGGAGACGCAGCAGTACCGGAGCCGGCAAGCTGGAGGTGCTGCCCCGGGAACCCAGAGATCAAGGAAATGCAAAGAACTGCAACACACAGAGGTGAGAGAAGAATATATTTATTCAGAAAGCTTCACCCCCACAGACAGGGAGTGGGCCGACACTTTAGGTGAGTGTGGCACCATGGGCCCCCAAAGCCCTGGCTTAAATCCTTTTCTTGGAGATGCTGCATGTGACCGCCATGACTTCCTTATGGACTGTGGATGTCTTGGAGAACCTATGACACAGAGACCCATTAGTGTCTGTCCACATTATCATAGCCCCTAGAGAAGGGCGTGACAAGGATTCTAATGCTCCTACACTTTCCCAAACGACATTCCTTAGAGCTAGTGGAGGGTGCACTTCCTCTTATCTCCTAGGCATTCCCAGTGGGTAGCTTCCGGGGATCCTTGGCTTCCCTATAGATAGGGCCCATTCTACTGGAATCCTCACCTGCTCCCCCTCTGAGCAGTCATAACTTTTGTAATGACACGTTTCATGACTTTCGCAATCCTTGCCCAGTGCATGATGTCTTAGGCCTTGTAAATTCCCTTGACTCTAGGCCAGCTTGATTGCCGCTATGAGATACCTCCGACACCTGGCACCAGGAAGTCTGTTTCTGAAAAGACAAAGTCGGCAAAGTTAATTTTACTTAAAGTGTGCATTTCTCCAAAAGCATAGCTTCTACTTTCATTGCGTCAGGGTTTAAGAACAAGATGAAAAATGGCTTCCCACTCTTGGTCTGTCCTTTCACTCATAAGTACTCGCTCAATGTAACTTATTATTATTCCCCATAAAGAAAGTTTCTACCCACTCACATGTCCTCCTGTGCTGGGAGTTATGCTTCCAAGAGACAAGACCCCAGCATGGCCACTCTTTTCTGCTTGAGCGTTATTTGCATTCTGAGCTCTCAAGGCGGGGTCAGACGCAGAACTGCTGGCGGACTGACTGGCAGATACAGCAAACCGTACGGGTTGTCTGCACGAGGTGGGTCTGTGTATGTGTGTGTCATAGCTGGTGGTAGTACGTAAATGCATTTTAACTAGAACTTGGATTTTCTGGCCCCTAAGAACGAATACTTCTTTTTAGTGTTCCATGGGAACCCTGGACATGGCGTCTTTAAAGTAAAACACTCAGTGATTCATTCTCTTTTTTTTCTCCGTTTTCCTGGACCACTGGCATGGAGAGAGGAATCTTTTCAAGAAGACATGGAGAATAGCAAGAACCTTCCTTGCCCCCCTCCCCATCCCACCCACTTTGTCCCCGACCTGGGCCTGGAAGGTGAGGGTTGGTCTTGGCTCAGGAGGACAGAGGAAGTGACATGTGCAGGGTCCCCCCAGCCTTGGATTCTGAGGAGAGGTGAGTGCTTTAATCCAATGCTGCTCTCCTCAGTGGGCTCAACCGGACGGACTCCTGACTAGAAGAAAGGAAGCCTGGGGCCCATTCTGCTTTGTCTTGAATCCTCGGGAAGGCTAAACCTTCGGATGGCTGTGCGTGTAGCTCCCAGACTTTCCCGACCCTCACTACCAGGAAAGGTAGTAAACGGAAGGTGTGGCCAGAAGGGTTTCCTGAGCCCTAATGCTACTCTGAGTCCCCTAACAGAGGAAAAACCCCAAACGACTTCAATACCCAATGGAAGGAACTGGGTGATGGAAACAGCACTGGTTTTCCAGTCGGCTTTCTAGCCGTGAACTTGTGTCTCGAGTCCTTCTGCAGCAGGCTAGGGAGAGTGCAAACAAGGGCAGGCTTCACTCTACATTGACTGGCCTGGAGGAACCTGGGAATCAGTCATGGGAATCCTCGGGAAATTTGTATGCAGGAGTCACCGGCAGGATCTTGTCAGTTGAAGATTCGTTCACAGACACCACCCTGGGGGCACTGAAGGCAGAGGGGAAACAATTTAAAATCCCCTACTGCATTCAGACTAGTGTGTTTTTTGTTTTCTTATTTGTGCTCCCTGTAATAAAAGAAAAATGAGGTTTTTGACACATGGTAACACCAAGGATCTGAAAAGTTCAGCTACTTCCCCGAGCTCACAAAGCAGAAGCAGTCAATGCTGGCTCTCCTTTATCTACCCTCAGTTTCCAGCCCCAGGATAAGTCTCTGGATTGTATTGCCTTTAAGAATCTCTCTGTTCTGGCCGGGCTAGGTGGCTCAGCCTGTCATCCCAGCACTTTGGGAATCCAAGGCGAGTGGATTGCCTGATCGCGCGGGTTCGAGACCCGCCCGGGCAATTTGGCGAGACCTCATCTCTACAATAAATCAAAAATTTACCAGGTGTGGTAGCGTGCGCCTATAGTTCCAGCTACTTGGAAGGCTGAGGCGGAAGGATCGTCGGAGCCCAGCTGGCCAAAGCCACGGTGGCCGGGAGGGTGCCGCTGCCCTCCGGCCTAGGTGACAGAGTGAGACTCCAACTCAAAAAAAAAAAAAAAAATTTCTCCGTTCTTACGGTGTAAATAGCAGCCTTAAGATCCACCTACAACGTTCCATTTTCCTCTTCAGCATTCAAGGTGTTCTTTAGCATTCAGATTCTCCCCTAAAGGGAAAAGACCACCAGGCCGTGGGTTAACAAACCAAACCTCAAGTCCTTGTCCGTTCAATCCTCAGGCCCTAACCTTCTACTGAGGCTACCAGACCCGCTCCAAAGTTCTGAGCCTACAGTGATCTCACCGTGCAAACTGACCTTTTTTACTTTCATCTCAACATTTGGTGAAGTCTCAATGCCACCACGGAGGCCTCCAGTGCCAGTGGTCTGCTGAGCGGACTCAGCTCAGTGGATGGATTGGAGGGTCGGGTTCCTCTCAACATTTGCAAAACTGGGTCTGAAATATGATGCTGGCCTGTGTGATGAAGGGGATAGCCTATTGAGTATTTTATTGTCCAAAGATGGAATTGATGGCAATACCATATCTATGTCAGACCCAGGTAGTAAAACTTTATGGGTTCCTCCCCATGAAATATTTTGTTTATGTCACATGGGTCTATTCTAAGCTTTTTTTTTCTTTTTCCTTTTTTCTTTACATCCCCTCTCCCACCCCTTTCCTGCCCTCTTTGTCTCCCGGGGGCTATTCCCTTTGGAAATGCATTAGTTACCTAGGAAACCTTAATGTCATTTTTTTTTTATGAGTGGAGTTTGGTGCAGCATAAAGTTAATTTATAGAGTGGTTAGGAATTCATGTCATGACTGGCGAAACAGGAGACTGTATTATGATTTCTATATCCACCTGTGTGGTAAGAATACATATCTTCCCTCTGTCATTATGGGCAATTTCTTCAAACATAATTATGAATATGTGCGCTGTTTCACAAAACGAGTTGATTCATTGTTGTTCAACGTAATTCATTATATTGTTCAATGTAAGCCCTCGAACATAATTAGCAATAACAACAAACTAGTAATATACCAGGCAATCTGCTAAGAGTCGAAGGCTATGGTGGGATTTCCTTTTAAATGATGAGGTGGTTCTGTCTGGGAGGCAGGGAATGAGTAAGCCGAGATTTTGAAATCTTTCAACTATGTCTTTCGGGTTTGCTGAGGTCCACATTAGGAAGCTATATAAATTCTAGACATGCTCATCACTTCATTCTGTTAATTTCCTGCTGTCTTTATCCAAGGGAGAACATGTGCATCCACAAAATTACATTAATGAAATGTGTTTGGGTGGCCCACAAACAACAAACAGGCCATTCCAGTCAAACTTCTTGCTAAAGACTGAGCACACCCACCATGGAGGTGGCAGTGTGTGCAGCCTAAGGTCTATGGGATTGAAATTGGCGCTTTCATTGTGCCAGGTACTACGCTGAGTGTTTTAAATGAACTAGTTCGATCCATCTTCATTTTACTCCTATGAAGTTGGCATCATTTTCACCAATTCTAGATGAGTTCCCAGAAGTTAAAAACCTGTTCAAAAAGATTTATTGACTAGGTGGAGAAGGCAGCATAGAACCCCATGTTTGTCTGACTCCAAAAGCCACTCTTACAGGAAATTCTAGTTTCTGATTTGTTGCCTTTTTTGTTTTGTTTTGTTTTGTTTTTTCTGTTACCCTGGACTTCCTCAATTATTAAATGCAGGGTGGGGAACATGGGGGCTGATCAAATGTGATCTCTGGTACCTCTGTTCTGCTTAGAGAAATCAATGCCTGTCCTTGAAGCAAAGCTGTGCTTTGCTAAGACAACAGAAATTTTCAGGAAGACTCAGGCTTGCTGAATACACAGAAATAAGTCAATCGGTTTCTGTGGAAAACTGCACCTACTCTGAAAGAAAAAAAAAACATCACACAGAATTCCAGGGCATTTGGGAGGAGTTGCTGCTTGGCCTGATGGCCTGTGTGGCTGCTGGTTAATGCTATCCTTGGTGTGAATGTAGTTACGGATGGGCGGCCAGGAATCTTCTGAGTGCCTGGGCGCCAAGGTAGCAGAAGCCGCCTTTCCTGACCCTTAAGTTCCCAGTCCCTGCACAAACACCTTTTGCATTCACTTTCATCATTTGCCAAACGCCGACTTGCCGGCTCCATCAGCTCTGCTGCTGCCTGGGTGAGTGGGGGTGGGGATGGACGGTGGGACAGGGTAAGACCTCCCCACAGCGCCCTCCAGCAGCAGAGAGATGCAGCCTGCAGACCGTTTAGCATGAGCAAAGGTGGGGAGTATATTTTAGTGATCTCAAAGGAGAGAAAAAAACAAGCAACCAAAGGGTCCAGACGTGCAAGGTGAGCGACGCGCTCATGGGGGAAACATAGTCTAGCTTGTCTTTGCCACGGAAGAGGTCCTTGGAGGCCACTCCGTCCGATTCTCTCATTTCCTAGGTCAGCATGTCACAATGAATTAACCAGGCACTGCCACTGCACAAGATCCCTTCCCTTGGCACATGCTAAGTAGCCCCACCACAGGCCCCTGGAGTCACAGGGTAGATCCATGCTGCTTTTCGCAAGGTAAAGGCATAATCCCAGCCCGCCTTTCCGTTTTGTTTCTGTTCAGTGTTGCAACCACAGAGTGGTGCTGTTGCAAAAGCTAAGGGTGAGCAGGAGGCAAGCTCTGGAAATTTGCTTTAGGAGAGAGTTTTCAAGGGTGCTTTCAAAAACAAGAACTGGTTCCTGCTCTCAGAAACACCACTTTCAGGAGTCAGGCCCTGACGCTCAGATGCAGCAGGGAGCAAAAGAAAGTCCAGCAACCTAAAAATACAGTCGACAGATGGACAGTCAAGGCCGTGACCGCAGAGTCGACTTGGAGAGGGGCAATTACCTGGCTCACCCCAAAAGACCCAGTTCTGGGATGGGCTTCCCGACCCAGGGCTGTCTGCTGGGAGGGACTCGCAGGCTTCCCTTCTAGCCCTGCTCTTTGCTTCCGCTATCCAGACCACTACGGCCTGGCTATAAAAAAGAAAAATCTCTCTTTGGAAACACGGATTTACTTCGAAGTCACAATGCTCTGCAGTTCCAAAATGGCTCTACATGATATATAATCATCTTTTATTCTGCTTTTAAAAAATACATCGATCTTCTTCTCCCCCCCCCCCCCCC
>NW_007067758.1:0-1123 GCF_000164805.1 Carlito syrichta | reverse complement strand
CCCCCCCCCCTTTTCTTCTTCTGCCCACCCTCTTCATTTAGCACCTTGTCACTCTCCAGGAAGCCAAAAGGGAGACATGAGGACCAGTCTCGGGTCTTCTTTAACTCCGCAGCGGAAAGAAAAACAGGCAAGGAAAGGGCAGGTGCTGGGCTCCCGCGGGGCTGCCTGTAAGAAGTCTGCCACCAAGAAAGGGGCTCGGGCTCTCCACTCGGGAACCAGTCCCGAGAAGAGCGCATCCTTCACCCGGGCTCCTGTCTGGGTCTCTCCATCTTCCTCTTCTCCTCAGCCCCCCCTCCCCCAAGACGCAGCACATATTTGGCAAGATTAAGGTGTCACTTCTCGTATTGCAAGGCCTGTTGATTGCACGCAAAGACAGACCCACCAGCTCAGGCCAAAGCCCCCCGGAGTTGGAAACAGTTGCAAACTCTTCCTGGGATCGCCTAGGTCGAGGCGGCGGCCGGCGCACGGCGTCTGCAGGAGGAATCCGACTCGGAGTCTCAAAAACTCCCTGCGGCCTCTTCTTCGTCTTCGTTTCTGGAGATTTTCGAAGTTGGGTCGCCCCCCCACCCCGTCCCCTCCTCCCTCCAGACTGCCGGGACCGCGGGGCCGGGGCGGATCAGCCCGCACATGTATTTAACCCGCTCCTCGCCGCAGCGGGAGGCGACCACCTCCTCCCGGCCACCTTCGGGCTCCCGGAGGGCCCGGAGCTGGAGGGCAGACCGCGGCCCGCCGAGCTGACGCGGGGGCCCGGATCGCTCCCGTGACCGCGGCGAGCAGCGGGAGGAGGGGGCGAGCGCGGGCGGTGGGGGAGGGCGGGGAGGCGGGCCCGAGGAGAGGCAGAAAACCAGAACCCCACAGAGCACGCCCAACCCCAGCCTTCATGGTGCCGTGCGGCGGGGGGGAGGGCGAAGCGCGGCAGCCTGGTCGGGCCCGGAGGAGGACCTGGGCGTCTGGGCGCGCGGGGAGCCCCTGAAGGAGGACCCCACCCCGCCGAGGGACCGCAGGAGGCGACGCCCCTGGGCCTCCGTGGGCGCCGCCGGCAGCCTTCGCGGGGGCAGCCCCCGCCAGCCAGGATAATGATGAGGCAGGTACAATCCATCCGGTACGCGGCCCCCAGACTCCC
>NW_007067757.1:0-499 GCF_000164805.1 Carlito syrichta | reverse complement strand
GCGCCCGGCAGGCTCCTGAAAGACCAGGCGCCACTCATGGTAGTGTAGGGATTGCACCAAAAGTTCATAGAAAACGTCTTTCATGATATTTCACACTTAGAGGAAAATGCCGCAATGACTTCCTGGTCCAATTAATTCTCCCAAAAGCATGTCAGAGGGAATCTGAGAGCGGGATCACCGTGCACTGCCCAAATCAAGCCTCATGTTCCAAAAATTGTCTCTTTACTTCAGGGCCACCCACCGGACATGATACCATTTCAGATGCATTTTTACTCTCAACCACTTCACATGTAAAGATTAAAGTAAGGTACCATCAAATGTAAATGTTCCTGGGAGAAGCAAGAAATTAAAATGTCTTTATAGAGATCGTGGTGTGCCACGAATCTTTGGCGAGTGACTGACCAGAGCCCTGATGACTTCATGGCCAGTGGGCTGGATTGCAGGGACAGCAGAACCCTAACCGGGAGTTGAGTTTGTTTGTTTGTTTGCTTTTTTTTTT
>NW_007067755.1:0-787 GCF_000164805.1 Carlito syrichta | reverse complement strand
GGGGCCCTGGACGTGCGACCTGAAGCTGCAGCAGTCTGGCTATGGGCAGGGTGGTGTGTGCCTGGCCTCTAGGCCCGGCCCTGGCTACTGCTCCGGGTTTCTATTTCTGCTGCTTGGATTGCTAGTCTGTCCTCTCTTGAATGGGCCTTTGTCAGCAGGTGTGTGGGGGAGGTGATCCCATCCACCCAGCCCACTGGGCTCCCGGCTTCTGTGCAATACCACCCACCATGCAGACTCTCTGGAACCAGACCCTGAGATCCCCTTAGGGGCAGGAGCCTTGGCGGGCGGCAGGCCTGGATACCGCTCCCTGACTCACCCTGGGCAACTCATGTCACTGGCCTATCTTGAGTTGGCCACACAGTACTGCCGGGCTTCTGAGGGCTGTCCACAGTACTGCCGGGCTTCTGAGGGCTGTCCAGAGAAGTCCATAGGGGTTGGCCCACTGTTTCTCTTGGGGTGGAAGTGGTATGAGAATGAACCTTGGCCCCTGGGAATTTGTCTCACCTCTGGGTGGGGGTTGGCCACACAGTACTGCCGGGCTTCTGAGGGCTGTCCACAGTACTGCCGGGCTTCTGAGGGCTGTCCAGAGAAGTCCATAGGGGTAATGGCTGGGATGCCAAAGGCTGTTACAGTCATCAGTGAAGTAACAGCAAGGCGTCATGCCTCCGATGGTGGGCCAGCTTGGGGTCTTTCCCGGGAGACTTGTAGAAATCAGGCCTGGGCTTGTGATTTGTAACTTCTGTTTCCCTTTCTAAGGAAGAAAACTTGTTTCTTTTCATGGTCATTT
>NW_007067754.1:0-500 GCF_000164805.1 Carlito syrichta | reverse complement strand
GATGGCAGTGTGTGTGTGTGTGCGTGTGTGTGTGTGTGTGTGTGTGTGTTGGGGCGGGGGTGGAGGTAGAGGACTGCCTGCCCTCAGGCCAGAACAATGGCAGTACTCCCATTCTTTTGGTCACTGCTGCTTCTTCGTCCAATGCTGGCAGGTTACGTCCGTCTATACGATGTGATCTGGTAGTCCCAAGGACTATGTCATGTGGGCGTTGGCTCCCTCTGAGCTTGAGGAGTGCACAAAGCATACTGCAGGTCAGACTCCCTTTGTCTCGACTCTAAGACATGGGAACAAACGTCTAAGTGTGAAGGAATGGAACCTCCTTTCACCTTCGTAACTGGGGCTCCTCTCATTGGGTGCCTGGTGCCTGGCATGGCCCTCCTAGGGCAGACCACCAAGGTTTCTCCCTCAGCACATTTCCATAGCATCCACACTGAAGATTGAGGGACCATCAGTAGTGAGATGCTGTCTACATCTCCCAGGGCTGCTGCACATGGGGGCAG
>NW_007067753.1:0-503 GCF_000164805.1 Carlito syrichta | reverse complement strand
TCACCCGACTGTCACCAACCCCCCAAAGGTTTGAGAGTCATGCCCTCCCTTTACCTGAGCTGGCCCCTCAGAGGAACGAATGGGTTCACCCTGGGGAACGAGGTGGTGGACGGGTGGGTGCCCCAAGAGAGACATACCCCTGCACCATCGCTTCCCTAGGGGAGGGCTCAATGGGCAAATCTGGCCACCCTCCTTTGGGTCCCAGGTCATCAGAAGTGAGGAGTCCTCACGGTGGGACTCTGAGAGGGGTGTGGAGGCCGGGCATAGGGCCTCATATCAGTCATCATGGCACTCTGGGAGGCTGAGGCGAGAAGATGGCCTGAGCCCCTGTGTTCAAAATCAGCCTGGGCCCCATGGCGAAACATCTTCACATCAAGAAGCCAAAAATGACCCTAGCGTGGTTGTACATGCCTGTACTTCTGCACACTCAGGAGGCAGTTTCAGGAGTTTTGCCAGAACCCAGTCAGTGTAGGCCGTGGTGTCCAAGAGCAGGCCACTGCACT
>NW_007067752.1:0-503 GCF_000164805.1 Carlito syrichta | reverse complement strand
CCCCGACTCAAAAAAAAAAAAAAAAAAACAAAGGAGCTAACTGAACTTGGGCAAGCAACCCCGTTTACCCAAGAACTAGGTAAAAAATCTAATGAGACCAGATCACCGTTAAAAGGAGACCCAATCACATTTAGTCAGCAAAATGGCCTTTATGAGTCACAGGTTCCACTTCTTTGCTGCACAGAAGTTCTCAATCTTTCTAACATGGGACGGTATGAAGGAAACTGTGGTCCATCTGGGAACACAGCCCAGAATAGCAGTTCCATACCCTTAGAAGCTCCTAAATGAGAAAGAAGAGGTTCTCCACCACCACTCTCAGGATATTCAGCTCTCAATACTCTGACGGAGAACAAAGGGATACTTGGGTACAAATGGGCCAACCGGCCAGGCATTCTATTAAGTTTATTTATTATTTCATTTTATTTTTTGTTTTGTTTTGAGTCGGAGTCTCACTCTGTCACCCAGACTGGAGTGCAGTGGCACGCTCACAGCCACCGCAGCCT
>NW_007067751.1:47242-49051 GCF_000164805.1 Carlito syrichta | reverse complement strand
TGGGAGTGGGGGCCCGATGCCCCCCCCAGGGCTCTTCTCGGTCTCGCTACCCCCTTCACAGTTGCAGGGCCGGCAGCCGGGGCACGTTGGAAGCAGCTGGGAACCTGGGAGGGACGTTCTTAGGCCGAGGGGCTCCTGCACCCCAGCCCAGCCCCGCGGGTACGAAGCAGAGGCTCTAGGGGAGGATGCAAGACCCTGAGACGAGGCCACCAAAGTGGCTGCTGGTCCTGCCAGGGTGCAGGGCTGATGGGAGGGGAGGGCCCCTTGCCCGGGGCTCTGTGCCCCCAGGGAAGGAATGAGGATGACCCAGCTCTGCCCTGTGTGACCTTGGGCAGGGCGCTTCACCTCTCTGAGCCTCAGTTTGCTCCTCCATAAAGTGAGAGGGTTGGGTCAGGGGGCGCCTGTTTTTTTCTCTTCTTGTTTGAGACAGGGTCTTGTTCTGTCACCCAGGCCGAAGTGTAGTGGCACAGTCATGACTCACGGCAGCCTCGAACTCCTGGCTTCAAGCCGTCCTCCTGTCTCTGCCTCCTGTGTAGCTGGGACCACATGTACATGCCTCTGCCGGGCTACCTTTTTTTTTGAGTTGGCGTCTCACTCCGTCGCCCAGGCTGGAGTGCAGTGGCAAGCTCATGGCCACCCCGGCGTTGACCCGCTGGGCTCCGGCAATCCTTCCACCTCAGCCTTCCAAGTAGCCGGAACTACAGGTATGCACTACCACTCCCAGCTAATATTTTATTGTAGAAACGAGGTCTTGCCAAGTTGCCCGGGCTGGTCTTGAACCTGCGGGCTCAGACCGTCCACTCGCCTAGGCCTCCCAAAGTGCTGGGATGACAGACTGAGCCACCAAGCCTGGCCTGCCCAGCTACTTTTATTTATTTATTTAATTAAAAAAAATTTTTTTTGAGTTGGAGTCTCACTCTGTCGCCCAGACTGGAGTGCAGTGGCCGCTCCCGGCCACCGCAGCCTCGGCCTGCTGGGCTCCGGCGATCCTTCCGCCTTAGCCTTCCAAGTAGCCGGAATTACAGGCATGTGCTACCACACCCAGCTGATTTTTTGATTTATTGTAGAGATGAGATCTCGCTGTCCAGGTGGGTCTCGAACCCGCGGGCTCAGGCAATCCGCTCACCTCAGCTTCCCAAAGACGTGGGATTACAGGCTGAGCTACCGAGCCCGGCTGGTACTTTTAAAATACTTTGTAGAGGCAGGGTCTCACTATGTTGTCCAGGCTGGTCTCAAACTCCTGGCCTCAAGCGAGCCTCCCACCTCAGCCTCCCAAAGTGCTGGGATTGCAAGTGTGAGCCGCCACGCCCGGCCTGGTTCTTTCAGCACTTAGGACAGTACTTTCTGTCTGGGTGACAAACCAAAGGACAGTGCCTGTGACTGGACCCAGCTGTCCTGCCATCCTGAGCTCAGAGCCTTCTAGAATGGGGCGTGGGGAGGTAAAGGTGCACACCCTCTTCCCCTGGGCTGGGGACTCCCCCCTGCCTGTCTTTCCAGGTCCCGAGCGGCCGAGTCCAGAGGGGAGAGGGTGCCGGGATGCTGATGTGGACCCCGCAGGCCCAGGGAGTGGGGTCTTGAGTCTTGGCCCGTCCTCGGGAAACAGATCGCACTCTTGCCATCCAGCAGCCTAATCGTCAGCCGTTATTTATCGTCTCGTTTCCTCACAGGCAGGGAAGCCACAAATAAGTAAATTCAGGCAGCAGAGCACAATTATCGAGCCCGGTGCTTTATTTCCCCAACTCGCTTCCAGCCCGGGCGGCTCTGGTCGATAATAATTTACGAGGCAGCCCGTGGTGGGGGGTGGCGGGT
>NW_007067751.1:31920-46464 GCF_000164805.1 Carlito syrichta | reverse complement strand
GGCCCGGTGCCTCCCGGAGCCCTGGCCACAGGCCCGACGCTGTTGTCAGCCTCCCCGCGTAGGCCTCAACTCCGGTGCCCCCGGGAGGTCGCGGAGGTTCTGAGCGGTCAAGGGCACCAGGCTCCTGGGCTGACCCCGCCGTCCGGCCGCTCCTCCCTGCACCCCGAGGCCGCTCTCTGGAGCTTCGTGAAACACACCGAGGGCCGTGGCCTCCCTGAGCCCGCCCAGGCTTTGGGCTGCAGGGAGGAAGGGGGGGCTTCCCTCCTTTTCCCAGGAGACCCCCGCTCCCCTAAGGAGAGCTGGGCGGAAACGGATTTTCAAACAATGGACAGGGCCGCCTGTCGGCCTACCTCACTTAACAGGAGTCCTCCTGGGGGCCACAAAACACAGACCCCCCCAGGACCTGGGCACACCCCGGTGGATGCAGAAGGCCACTGTCCTCACGGGCCCCCGAGCCTGGCCGGTGTCAGGGCGACGGTGGCGTCGAGGGTGGCCGGTGTCACTGTACATTCTTGGGTCTTCAAGGCCCGCCTGCCGATGCCCCCCTTCCCTTGTCTTTCCTTTCTGCCTGCGTCTTAAAAAAATGAACCACGGATGGTTTCGTGGGGGAGAATTAGCATTCCAGGCAGGCTGGGGATGTGATCGGAATGTCAGGGCCAGGGCCACGGAGCTGGGAGGGAAGGGAAGGGCTGCCGGGCCTGGTGGGCGTCCTGGGCTGGGGGCAGAGGGCTCTGACCCGCCCAGGAAGGCCTGACATCGCATCAGGATGGGGGGGCAGTCGGGGTGATTCAGGGCAGGGGCCGCGGCTGGCCAGGACACGTGGCTTCCTGTGGCCCCACCCAAGTCCCCTGCCCGGTCCACACCCTCTCGCGTTCACCCCCACCTGCTGCCTGCACATGGGCCACTGTGTGGCACCAGAGGGGCAGAGGGCAGAGACAGGCCTGTCCTCACCACTGCCTGGCACACAGCAGCCACGCACCGCAAGGAACGGGTGACCGGATGTACCAACCAACACGACACCTTCCTAAGCGTAGTTTGGAAAAGACACGGATCGTGGGAGGTCCCGAAGACAAGTCACTTAGTAACTGCTGGCGGGGGGGAGACGCTTCAGTTGGTATCTTAGCTGCAGGACTTCTCAGAGCCTTTAATAAGCTAATGTGCCCTGTGACCCTGCGGGGGGCTCCAGCCTGCAGCCTCCTGCCCTGAGTGCCGACCTCGAGTATCTGGCCACACAGAAAAGGCTGGTGCGGCTTCCAGGGCACAGAGTGCTCACAGGAGTGAGTCTGCATTCGGGCTTTGCGACAGAACCATGGCGAGATCCCTCGGGCAGCCGCCTTATTATCTGTTTCCTTGGGCAGAAAATCGGAATGGTGGCCACAGTGCCTGTGGCCCCTCTCTGTGGCTCAGGCTGGAGGGCAGCAGTGCCATGGTAGCTCGCTGTAGCCTTAAACTCTGGGGCTCAAGCGATCCTCCTGCCTCAGGCTCCTGAGCAACTGGGGCTACAGGCATGCGCCACCACACCTGGCTAATTTTTCAAATTATTTTTTATGAAGATGGGGTCTTGCTGTGTTGCCCAGGCTGGTCTCGAACGCCTGGTCTCAAATGATCCTCCCGCCTCAGCCTCCCAAAGTGCTGGGATTACAGGCGTGAGCCACCACACTCGGCCATTAGTAGTGTTATTATCCACATGAATCACTTAGCCCTGGGCCGTCTAAAACTCCTCCAAATCAGCCCCTGGTGTCGTGACTGCTGGTGTGTTTATCCCATCAAGCCTCTCTGCCGGTGGCTGTCAGCCTGTCCACGCCCCGTGGTGGCACCTTTGGGCATCTCTGCCTGGCACAAGTGTCTTTCTGTCTTTTTTTTTTTTTTTTTGAGTCAGGGTCTCACTCTGTCGCCCAGGCTGGAGGGCAGGGGCAAGCTCCCAGCCACCGCAGCCTTAACCCGCTGGGCTCAAGCGATCCTTCTGCCTCAGCCTTCCAAGTAGCCGAAACTACAAGCGCATGCCACCACACCCGGCTAATTTTTTGATATATTATAGAGACGAGGTCTCACCAAGCTGCCCAGATTGGTCTCGAACCCCCGGGCTCAGACAGTCCTCTCACCTCGGCCCCCCAAAGTGCTGGGATGCCAGGCTGGAGCCACTGCGCCCGGCCACTGGTGTCTTTTCAAACTGGATTCTTCCCAGTACTTCCCTCCTGGCCCTCCTTGTTCCTGGGCCTTCCAGAACAGGCTGGTCTTCTCTGGGTCAGCCATCGAGTACCAAGACCCAGAGACAGCCCTCTTCCCTGCCTAGGGCTGCAAAGCCCCATCCCCCCTCGGTCATGGCCGTGGCCACGTCTCACCCCCTGGGCCTCCTGCTCTTGCCGTCCCCAGAACCGGACAGGGCTCCTGCATGGCGTGACTAGGGTGGAAGGAAAGACAGAATGGGGTAGAGATCACCTCCTTCAACATGCAGTCTGTACCTCCTCTAATGCCCCTTCAGCAGCCAGAAGCTGGGCAAGGCCCAGTCCCTCCATGCCTGGCACGGTTAGACACCTTGCTTTGCAGATGCAGGGAAGGTCCAGCTGATAAGGAGCAGGGTGCCGGGGGCCTGAGAGGCCAGAGGAAAGCAAGGAAGACAAGGAAGCACCTGGGATGGCTTCCTGGAGGAGGAGACAGTTATCAGTGAGAACCAAATGGCAGGCTCCCAGAGTATAGACCGTGTGGCCAGGACATGTGGCTTCCGGTGGCCCAGCCTGGTCCGACTGCCAGGAGATGGACAGGGCATCTGGCTCCTTCCATCACAGGTTGGAGACTCGGTAAACTGAATGGCTGGACCCTGTCTGCCAGGATTCAGAGACTCCTCACCCCTGCCGCCAGCATGGCTGTCCCTGGGGCCCATAGGGGCCCCGAGGCCCAAGACCTTCCTGGTGGCCACACCCCGGTCAGGGATGGCTTTGGCCAGACGCCCTGTCTGGGCCCACATCCTAGGAGCGGGGGCAGCCACGGGCCGGGAAGGCCACCAGAGCGCAGGTACCAGGGGCCCGGCAGGCCGTAGCTTCAAAGAGCCTCGTCATCAGCCCAGGTGTGCCCGACTGCCTTCTCCTGCTCCTCCTGTCCTTAAGGCGGGCGCCCAGATGCAAAGGGAACGCACAGTGAGAGGCGGCGAGGAGACCTCCGAGGAGAGCCGGCGTCTGCAGAGATGGAAGAAGCCACATTCCCCCCTCGTGCGCGGCGTGGGCTGCCTGGCTTTATTTATTTAAAACCATCCCCCTGGCTGCCTTTCCTCCTTCCTCCCGACTCAGCCAGTCTCCCAGGCCGCGCGCAAAGCTCTTTTGAAGTGTTACAACCATTTTCTCCTCTTCCAATTAACGGCAAGAAAAGGAAGCTAATAGCTTCCCGAGCCACTAGCTGTAAATATTAACAGAGTCTGGTCGCCTGGGCCACGCGCACCGTGATGCTCTCGGCCAGAGCGCGTGTTTACGGGAAGGGGGGTGGAGGCGGGAGATTTCCAACACGCAGGCGAAAATCCCTTGGCGCCTGTCCCTGGGGGCTGGAGGCAAGCACAGCTGGAAGGAGAGATGGTGGGCTGCTGGGTGGAAGGTTCTGGAAGGAAAAGCATCCGGGAACACGGATGGTGGCAGGCTTGTGGGCTGGGATCTGCGGCGTGTGGCTTCTCTTTTTTTTGGAGTCGGGGTCTCACTCTGTCGCCCAGGCTGGCGTGCGGTGGCACCATCGCTGCTCGCCGTGGCCCCAACCTCCAGACTCCGGCGACCCTCCTGCCTCGGCCTCCCAAGTTGCTGGGACTGCAGGCACAGGCCGCCACACCCGGCTAAGTTTTCAAACCTGTGCCATGGCAGGGTGGGGGGGGGGGAGCGGCCACCGTGTGGCCAGTTTCCCGAGATAAGAAGCGCCAGGGGCTGGGCGCGGTGGCTCACGCCTGTCCACCCTGCACTTTGGGAGGCCAAGGCGAGAGGACCGCGGTAGAGAGAGAGTCTCGCTGTGCTGCCCACACTGGCCTCAAACTCCCAGGCTCCATTCTCCCGCCTCGGCCTTCCAAAGTGCCAGGATGCTGGGCATAAGCTGCTGCGCCCGGCCAAGGCTGGTGGATCTGAGTGTGGCCGGTGGTGGAGGTCCGAGAGGATGGCTGGCTTTCTGGATGCAGCTGCTGGAGGGAGGGGCCGAGGGTCCCCGGGGTGCATGCTGGTCCCCGGCACCACACAGAGGCCCTGAAGGGGTGAGTCGGCCGAATGGAGCACTCAGGCAGGGAGGGGGAAGCCGAGGAAGGGGGCTGACCCCCTCGGGCAGAGCCTGGGTTCCCTGGCCCTCCCCCGGGGGCCTCCAGCTGTCTCCCCACCCCCGGGGGGGCCACGAGCCTCTGAGACACACGGTGCTGCAGGGGGAGGTCTAGTGTGCAGGTGGGGGGCGGTGCTTGTCATAGCCCGGCTGCCAGGGACCCACGGGAGGGCACCCCCAGCCTGGTCACCCGGCCACCCTGTTCCACCACCTGCCTCGGCCAAGGGGCCACCAGGGGTGCCATGGCAGGGTGGGGCGGGGGGTGAGCAGCCACTGTGTGGCCAGTTTCCCGAGATAAGAAGTGCCAGCAGCTGGGCACGGTGGCTCACGCCTGTCCACCCTGCACCTTGGGAGGCCCAGGTGGGAGGACCATGGGAGGCCAGGAGCTGGAGACCGGGCCGGGCAACACAGCAAGACCTTGCCTCTGGAGGCCCAGCTCCTCCCTTCTGTTCTAGAGTTGGACCCGCCCCGCCCCCTCCCCGCTTGCTCCCAGCCCCCGCCCCGCACTTGGCACCGTGACACCCAAGTGGTGGGTGCGAAGGGGCAGCGGCGAGGGAGGCTGCTTGTGCAGCGTGAGCCCCAGCCTCCCCTCCACAAATTAAGCCATCTCCGGGCAAGACCCAGACTCTCGGGGTTGGTTTTCCCTCTAGAGACTGGGTCTTACCCTGTGGCCCCAGCTGGTCTCAAACTCCTGGCCTCATGCGATCCTCCTGCCTCAGCCTCCCAAAGTGCTGGGATGACGGGCATGAGCCACTGCGCCCAGCTGACGTCCCTCCTTGCTTTTTCTTTCTTTTTTTTTTTTTTTTGAGTTGGAGTCTCACTCTGTCGCCCAGACTGGAGGGCAGTGGCTGCTCCCGGTCCCCGCAGCCTCCACCTGCTGGGCTCCGGCAATCCTTCCGCCTCAGCCTTCTGAGTAGTCGGAATTACAGGCATGCGCTCCCACGCCCGGCTGATTTTTGGATTTATTGTAGAGATGAGGTCTTGCTGTCCAGGCGGGTCTCGAACCCGCGGGCTCAGGCAATCCACTCACCTCAGCCTCCCAAAGGCGCGGGATTACAGGCTGAGCCACCGAGCCCGGCTCCTCCTTGCTTTTTCTTTCTTTCCTTCCTCCCCTTCACATGTGGGCGGAGGTGGCCCGGGCATTCACTGCATCCCTGGCGCTGAGCTGGCAATGCAGCCCACTGGGCCAAACTGGGCATGGACCGTAGCCACCCGCCCCCTCCCCACCCAGCCCGCTGTCCCTCCCTGCTCTGTCCAGGGACCTCCCGAGGCCTCGTTCTGCCCAGCTCTGGGGGACAAGAGAGGAGGACGGCTCCCTGGTCTGAAGGTGCTGACCCTACGGTGCAGCTGAGCCATGGGGAGCCTAGAAACAGCCACTAGGCAGGTACTGGGTCCCTGGGCAGCAGGAAAGAGGCACGGGCAGCGCCGGAGGAGGCCTCGTCGGCTGGAGCGCTCTTGTGCCTTGGAAACCTTCTCCGAGCAAGGGCATCCCCTGCCGCGTGGGCGAGGAGGAGACCAGCCAGGCCAGGCCTGGAGGGGGCCGCAAGTGGCTGTGAGCGTGGCGGGTGTGGGGACACGGCAGCCCTCCCCGGGCCCCACCCCTTGCTCTCCGGGAGGGGCACTGCAGCTGGAGCCCTGTGTTTGCAGAGTGACTCTAGGCTCAGAGGAGAGGACAGGGCGAGCCCCTGCTTGCCAGCTCCCAGGAAGGAGACTGCCCTGCTGGCTGCCCTACCCAGCAGGCTTTGCAGCCTGTGCTGTGAGGTCTGCATCCAGCCTGGAGTTAGCTCAGAGTGTGATGAATCTTATGCGATCTGCCAAGGCTGGCAGCTTTTTTTTTTTTTGAGTTGGGGGTCTCACTCTGTCACCCAGGCTGGAGTACGGTGGCACGCTCACGGCCACTGCAGCCTCGACCTGCCGGGCTCAGGCAATCCTCCCGCCTCAGCCTTCCGAGTAACCGGAACTACAGGCGTGCACCACCACGCCTGGCTAGTTTTTTAATTTATTGTAGAGACAGAGTCTCACCAAGTTGCCCAGGTGGATCTTGAGCCCCTGGGCTTGGACAATCCTCTCGCCTCTGCTTCCCAAAGTGCTGGGATGACAGGCATCAGCCAACGTGCCCAGCTTCTCTATGCTTCTTTCTAAACTACAAGTCTGTGGCCAGGTGTGGTGGCTCACACCTGTAATCCCAGTACTTTGGGAGGCCGAGGCGGGAGGATTGCTTGAACCCAGTTCGAGACCAGTCTGGGCAACATAGCAAGACCTCGTCTCTAAAAAAAAAAAAAAACAAGTTTTTTCTTTTTAATTTGCTGGGTATGGTGGCATGCCCCTGCAGTCCCAGCTGCTCAGGAGGCTGAGGCTGGAGGATCGCTTGAGCCCAGGAGTTGGAGGCTGTGGTGAGCCGTGATTGTGTCACTGCACTCCAGCCTGGGTGACACAGCAAGACTCTGACTCAAAAAAAAAATCCTAAGCAAGTCTGGCCGTGCGCCTCCCTGCCTGGTGCCCTCGCTGGCTCCCCAGTGACCTCCAGATGAAGACCAGGCGTTCGAAGCTCCCGCAAAGCCAGGCCCCCGGCCCCGCTCCAGCTCAGATCACTACCCTCCACTAACTCACAGCTTTGGGACAGGGACCACCTCGCTGTACAGAGCATCCCCACCTCCGAGCCTTTGCACACACTGTTCCCTCAGCCCGAAACGCTCTTCCTCCCCCAGTTACATCACAGGCAGTCCCAGGCCCCCAGGGTGGCGCTGTCCCTGTTGGGTGGCGCCGGGGAGGGAGGGAGCGTGCTGGGGCAGCCCCCAGGCCCATGCGGGCACGAGAGAGGTGTGACCCACTCTGCGGTGGGAAAAAAGGGACGGCCATCGCGGTGGGGGGAGTCGTCAGCGACGAAACAAACTCTGGCTCGAGTCACAAAGAGCCTTTTCATCTGTAAAGGTCAGGTACAGACGCTGACCTCAGCCTGGAAGTCCAAAATGAAAGAAAACCCCGGGTCCCCAGCTCGCCCCAGCGCTGACCTGCTTACAATGATCGAATCTCTGCCCTCTCTGCGACGGGGCAGCTCTGCCCAGGGAGGGGGCAGGCGTGTCGCTCATTTAAAACGGCCGCTTCGTGAAGTCACCGGCTGCAAAGCCCATCTGGGCATCCAGGAGCACACGCGAGGCATCTGATTAATGACACACGCATAAAAATCCATCCCTGAGAGCCATAGGTTGAAATGAAACAGGAGGGCTAATTGCTAATGTAGGAATTAATATCAGCGTGCGCCGAGCCCTGAGGCAGCTGTGAGCTGGAAGGCTGAGGCCCGTTTCCACTCGGGGTGGCAGCCGAGGGCCAGCGTGGTCGAGGGGAAGCCCCGCCACGCCTGTCCACTGTGGATTGCCACTGGGCTCACACGTGACTGTCACAACATGGGAGGCCCCCGGGACCACAGACCGTCTTTCCCAGGAGGCCCCTGCGATCTCCACCCCTTCCCCCTGGGCCGGGCAGGGCAGGGCCGGGCTCTTGGCGCCCGCTGCCCTGTGTGTGTCTCACCCCATAGCCCTCTGCAGACCCCGTGGCCTCCCTACTGCACGGTGAGCTCCTGGTGTGTGGGGAGGACTGCTCCACGATGCCCCGTGTCACCCGGAGCCGGAGCATGACTGGACTCGGAATATGTTGGCTGGATGGATGGATGGATGGAGAAACAGTAGGAAGGAAGGATGGATGGAGGGAAAGACAGAAGGAGACAGGCGGGTGAAGGGGGGAACGGAGGGATGGGGGGATGCAGGGAGGGTGCACGCGAGCCCCGCGAGACCCCAGGCCCGGGGGTGCCGTGCAGGGCTGGTGGCGCGTTTCTGCTGCACTGAGTCTTGGCGTAGCGCATGGAGGAGGGGACTGGCCTGGCGTTGGGAGCTCTGCCTCTCGGGCAGGCTGTGTGACCTTGGACTGGCCCCCTCCAGTCCGCACAGGGGAGATGGCTCTCCCTGACCTGCCTGCCGTGCGAGGCTGTCCCAGGCTCGGGGAAGAAAACAAAGCAGAAGTGGCCGGAAGAGGACAGGGCACTGTCCCCTGGCCAACACGCATGAGTACAGACGGAACAAGCCAAAGTGCCACGGGCGTGCAGAGGCGGGGCTGGGTGCTTGGTGTTCTCCCCGTTCAGATTTATTTCAATACACTTGTCAAGTTCGTGTCTGTACAAACGCAAAACCACACAGGCCCCGCAAAGCACTTACAAACGGAAGCTTTCACGACGTTGACCCCCCAAAAGGGTTCTTTGGTTCTAAATATGGAGATCAGGCCTGGAGCCTGTGGGAACAGGGAAGGCCGTGGCCAGAGGCAGGTGGGCAGAGGCCGAATCTCACCGCACCCCCTTACTGACCCCCCTGGGACCCCAAGGAGGAAGCTGGAGTGCAGCCACCCACTTGGCCTGGGGGTCTCCAGCCACTGGGGGCGCTGCGGCACTGGCGGGAGGTGTCGGCCAGGCGGGCGCATTTTCATATTTATTCCTGGGCCTCCTTTGGTTCAGCGCGTGCAGGTGGCTACTAATTATCGTCTTTATGCACCCACACGTGGGAAGAGCCACGGCGCTGCCCGGGAGCTCACACCTCCCCGCCGCTGCCAGCCAGACTCCCCTGGAAAGCCGACACACGCCCTGGATGCCCGAGAGGCCGTGCCCTCCCCAGGTGGAGGCCCCTGCCCAGGGTGACCTGAGCACCGGGGTTCCCAGGAGGCTTGGCAGGGAGAGCAGATGGAGGATGCACAAAGCTTTACGGGATGTACAAGAGCCTTGACCAGACCCTTGGCTTTCTAAATGAGGAAGCAGAGTGGAGCATTTGCTGGGTGCATTTATTAAGCGCCTGCTGTGTGCAAGGCCCTGTGGGAGCTAGCCTCAGGTCCTCTCTTGAAGTGGGGGAGGCAGTTCTTTTCACGATCTCATGTCACTGTCATCACGGTTCATGGGACCACGTATGCTGAGAGGGAGGGTGAACCTTTGCAGGAAGAGAGGGAACAGGGCAGGGAAGGGGCGGGCTGGAGCCAGCTTGGGAGTTAGGGGCGGTGGTGGGAGATGGTGGGTGGGCCGGGCAGGAGGCGGGCCTTCCTCCCCGCGTCTTACTTTCAGATGCAGAAATCGGGTGGTTCCTCCCGGCCCTGGGGTGGCAGCGGCCACGGCTGGCTGGAGCCTCTGGGCTCCCAGGACACGGCCGCTGTCCTCTCTGAATGCTGAGGCCCGGCTGCCCCGCCCCCACCCCCGGCAGCATAAAACAATTTCCTCGCCCCGGCCGGCGAGGCAGATGACCTCATTGGACTTCTTCCATCCCTTGCTTTCATAGAGAAATTACAATTTATAATTGGACGAGATCACGCGGGTGGTAATCGCAGGCAGGGCTTGTGCTGGAACTCGCCGTCTTCCCCCTCGCCGGGGACTCTGTCCTCAGCTCGCCCCCTCCCGCCCTGCCCCTTCCAGGAGCTGGACCCCACCTGGAGCACTGACCAGGCCAGGGCCATTCAGAATTGAGTCCCATGGCACTTGCTGGCCCTGAAACCTCCTTCCTCCTGGGATTGCTTGTCCCAAGAGACCCCCCCCTCCCCGGCCCTGTCCACCCACCTCCCTCAGCCTGCACTCTCCCTGGCCGGCCCACACCCTTCCCGCATGCATGTAGATGCTGAGATTGTGAAAACACGCACCCTGACATCCTTGTTTGTATTTGTGACGGTCCCCGGACAACAGGCCCGTCTCTGGTCGGCCACCTTGGGCCCGACAAAGCAAAGTGCCCAGATGCAGAGAGCCCATCTGGATCCGATTTCAAACCAGAGCTCACACTCAGATGTGTAATAAAAACCCTTTTCCAAAGAGGGGCTCCTGCAGGGGGAATCCGGACACCAGGGCACCAAGGGCCTTCCACACGCCGTGCAAACGGGAGGCGGCGGGGAGGGCCCGGGGTTTCGTCTGGGGTTCTGTGAACAGCCCACCCAGCCCTCCAGGTCTCTGAGGAAGGCGGCGGCAGCAGGGGGGCGTGCAGGACGGACACCAGCCCAGGAGGCCAGGAGGCAGGACAGGGGCACAGAGACCCAACTTGCCCGGTTCCCTGACGATCCTGCTTCCCACAGTGGCGAAAGCCAGCGCTTGTTCTAGAAGCCCAGGCCACGGCGGCCCAGTTGGAATCTCTGAATGACATTTAGCAAACGGAGCAGGTGCGGGGGGGAATGGAGCCAGCTCCGGGCTGGGCGGACGGCCCTGTACCGCCAGGAGCTCAAGAAACTTCATTTTTCTCTTCCCAGTCCTTCCGCCCCCAGGAAAAGGAAACCAGGTAGCAGCGAGGAAGGCATGTGCGTGGCCAGCTGTTTGCTGCCTGAATTTGGAAAGAGGCAGGAGATGGGGGGGTGGAAATCCCCAGCCCCCTCCCTGGCTCGCAGAACAGCGGGTCCAAAGGAAAGCAGACACCCCAGGAGCGCAGGCTTTGGCCCAGCAGCCCTGAAGGCACCGGTTCGGCCCCGGCCTTCTCCAGCTAATCACTGGCGTTGTTTTGGCAGGTGAGGAAGCTGGGAGCCGGCCAGAAGGACTCCTTTTGGACAGACCAGACCGGGGGTGAAGTGGGAACAACCCATCCTCCCGCCACCCCCCAACTCTGGCAAGAAAGCCTCCCAACGGTGCAGCCATGCAGGACTGAGCCCCGCTCCCCGCCACCCCCTCCCCAGCACCTTCCCCAGGAAGGGCACGCAGACCTGACAGCTCAGCCACACATGTCAGCAGCTCCAGCCTGCGGTGAAAATCTGAACTCCTCAGCGGGGTGATGGGCCCCCTCCTTCCCCCCGAGACACAGCCTGAGTGGCAGGAATACCGAGTCTTTGGAGAGTGGCTGCCTCTCTGCCCTGTCATGCAAGAACGCTCTCTGCACCGGGCCCATTCCGCCAAGTGACTTAAAGGGATTGAAAAGAAGAACCCTTGGTAAACAAAAAGCCACGCCGAGGCCTTTCAGAAGGGGTGGCGGCCCACAGACAAAGGGCAGGAGTTGAAAGAGGCCGTGGAAGTAGCAAGCTGCAGAGGGCGTCCCAGGGGCTGGGCACCCGGCCGCAGGGCATGCCCAGGGAGCAGGGCGTCAGAACACCCGCAGGCCGCCCTCGGGAGTCCCGGGGCCGCAGGAGACGCCCCCGTGCACCCAGCAGGTGCGCCCCTTACTCCGGGGAGAGAAGCCAGCAGCGCCCGTGGTCCGGGGCGCCCGGGATGGTGCTTGGGACCCCCAGCCTCATCTAAACGCGCTTGTTGGCCAAGGAGGCTGAAGTCCCGGATCCGGCGGCGCAGGTCTGGGATCTGCGCCCCAAGCGGGGCACGGCCTGTGAGGGCCGCGGGGCCCGGCATGTGAGTGCAGCCTGGGTACACCACACGTCCCGAGGACTGCCCCCCCCCGTCGGACACAGAGGGCTCTGGGGCTGCAGCGGCAGAAGGAGGTAAGGCCGGGGTACACGGCTTTGGAGGGGTCCAGGGCGGGCCGAGCTCCTTGTGCCCAGAGAGGGCACAGTGCCCGAGGCTGCTGGGTCCTGCCCTCCAGGGCCCCCTTACCTGGCTGGGATGCGTGGGGCCTCTCGGTGGGCACCGGGTCTGCAGGCCCACCCCACCCACGAGGCTCAGGCAATGGGCCACTTCGGCCAGTGGGTCAGGATCACGTGCCACCCGGTGACCCTGGTGCTTTGGTCGCTACTGCCCAGGCCTGGGACATTAGAATACGTGTAAGGGGAGCCCTCCTGGAGTGAACGGCCCCGGGGGGGTGGGGGTGTCTCATTTTGGGCCCCTCCCCGCAGGACTGCAGGCCACCTGTCCAGCCCAAAGGCGCAGCAGGAACCCTGGTGACCCGGGCCACTGGCCCCGGCCACCTCGAGCTGCAAGTGCCCTCCCCCAGGCCTGCCTCTGTCCTGGCGGGGGGGGGGGGGGCCGCGGGTGTGTTGGCCCAAAGCTACCCCCAGGTCCTGCCCTGTGCCCCTCGGGCGTCACCTACTCGGGCCGCAGCCCAGCCCCTCGGAGGGCAAGGGCACAGTCGAGGCCCAGACACGCGCAGTGCGCGCCCCCACTGTGGGCGCGGTCCCGCAGTGGGCGGGGCTCCCCAGCCCCCCAGAGCCCCCGGCAGCCTCGAGTCAGCGCCTGGACGGCCGGCAGGGAAGCCCCGATGCGTCGCCAAGAGGGAAAGTGACGCCCCCCTCCACCCCCTCTGGAGGCGCTGATGGATGGCTGCGCCAGGGCCGGGGACATTCGTCAGCGCAGCACGGCGTGCGCGCCGTTTGCGGGGGCTTTAATGGCCGTGTTATTAGCCGCCGGCGTGAAAGATGCCTCGTGGATGGGCTCTTTGCGGTTATTTATGATCCGGGCGCGCCGGCCCGGCCGCCAGGCGAGGGAGAGCGCCCGAGCTCGCCAACTGCCCCGCGGCCCAAGTCCCCACCACCCTCCTGGACCTCAGGAGGGGTTGGGGTCACCCCAGGTCCCGGCCACGCTGGAGGGCCTGTGACCCGACGGGCCGGAGGGGGCTGCGGATCCGCTGGTGGGAGAAGCAGCCCCCTTTGGAGACCCTGCTCGGCTGGGGACACTGTCCACCGTCACCCTCCTCAAGCCAGGGCCCCAGGAAGTGGGCAGGGAGGGCTGCTGAGGCCTGGGTCTCTGGCCTGGACCCGTGGCTTCCACTCTTGGGGCCTCCGTTTTCCTCAGCTGTAAGAAGCAGGCAGCCTCCGAGGCCCTCACCTCCGGCCCCAGGGTCCCCAGGGGTGGGCACCACCCTCGTGGGGTGGGAGAGGAGGGAAGGCCACCTACAGGAAAGCGGGACCGAGGGGACAGGCAGAGACAGCCCAGCCAGGAGTCTCCTTTGGGGCTGGGGAAGCTGCCCTGGGCAGCTCAGAGGGGCAGCGAGAGACTCAGGAAAGGAAAGAACTGGACAGTGAGTCTGAGGCCTGGGTCTGTATCCGGATTCTCCACCCCCTGCCGCACAATTCGGATGAGTCCCTCTGCCTCTGTGAGCTGCTGTAGTGAGCGTCCTGGGCCATGATGACCTCCGGGGGGGGACTGAAGGAAGGCCGGCCACCCTCTGCTCTTCCGCTGCCTGGTCCCGAGTCTAGACTCTGGGGCCTCCCTTCTGGCATCTCCATTCGTGCGTCAGATCTCCACCGAGCATCTCCTGTGCCAGGCTGTGTGGCTAGGCACGGGGCACACCAAATCCTGACCGTAGGAGCCTGCGTTCTAGTGGGAGGGGTCAGACAGTTAATAAACTGGTGACACATAACTAGAGGGTTCCCGCTAGGAGCAAGGCCTGCCTCCGGCTTCTCAGGGATGCTCTCCGCTCTGGGAAGCCCCACCCCTCCCAGGCCCGGCACCGAGCCTCTGATCGACATCAGTGATCACACCCCTCCACGGCTACCCTCTCTAAGTTTTCTGCAGCCCCTCGCCCCTCCCCTTCCCTCTGAAACTCCACTGGGCTTTCTGTTTTCCTTCCCAACGGGAATTAAGTTTCAGTCTACACAGCTTTACTAAAAACGGACACAGACAGACAGAACGATCGGGGCAGAGCGTCTTATTAAATAACGCCGGGAGAAAGAAACAAAATTACACGTCTCCTTTCATCCCCCCACCCCCTCCTGGCCCTGAATGATTTAATATCGAACACTGTTATCAATATAATTAACCTCCCAAGACAGTTTTTTAAAGTCTTGTCTTTTAAAGCGATTTACATTCTCTGAAGTTCAGGGCACCAGCGCTGCCTGGCTCCGCCCCGCCCAGGCGGCCCATGCGGGTAGGTGAACTCGCCCGTGCGTTTCTAGCGGATTTGCATACCTGTCTGCAATTACCGCCGGTGATAACAGCTGATGCATAATGTATGCGGCATGAAATTAGAAAAATAATTAACTTTAGGTTTTAAAGGAATGCTCCCCCACCCCACCCCCCACCCCCCACCCCCGCCACGCATTGTAAGTTCTAGCTGAGGCCTGCAGACGGCAGCCAGGAGTGAAGTTATTTGGGGTGATGGGCGTGGCTGGCTGGCACCCCACCCCGCCGGGAGCTGGGGTGAGGAGGTCCCCAAGGGTCGTGGCATCCAGCCCTTGCTGGAAGGAGAGGCTTCTGGTGGGCTTGGGAAAGCCCCATTCACAGGCAGGTTCTCCTCCCACCTCATCTGGAAGTTCCCATCTGGGCTTCCTCGTTCTGGATACCACTGTGCTTCATCAAAAGAAATCTTAAGCCGGGCTGGGCGGCTCAGCCTGTCATCCCGCGCCTTCGGGAGGCTGAAGTGAGTGGATTACCTGAGCCCGTGGGTTCGAGAC
>NW_007067751.1:30602-31792 GCF_000164805.1 Carlito syrichta | reverse complement strand
AGCAGGTCGAGACTGCGGTGGCCGGGAGCGGCCACTGCACTCCAGTCTGGGCGACAGAGTAAGACTCCAGCTCAAAAAAAAAAGAAAAAAGTAGCCGGGCTCAGTGGCTCAGCCTGTAATCCCGCACCTTCAGGAGGGTGAGATGAGGGGATTGCCTGAGCCCGCGGGTTCGAGACCCGCCTGGGCAACGAGACCTCATCTCTGCAACAAATCAAAAAATCAACTGGGCGTGGTAGCACGCGCCTGTAGTTCCAGCTACTCGGAAGGCTGAGGCGGAAGGATCGCTGGAGCGCAGCAGGTTGAGGCCGCGGTGGCCGGGAGCGGCCCCTGCACTCCAGCCTGGGCGACAGAGTGAGACCCCGACTCAAAAAAAAAAAGGAATCTTAGGCTGGGCACGTGGCTCATGCTTGTTAAGCCAGCACTCTGGGAGCCTGAGGCAGGAGGATGGCTTGAGCCCAGGCGTTCAAGACCAGCCTGGACAACACAGCAAGACCTCGTCTCTCCAAAAAAAAAAAAATCAACCCAGCATAGTGGCGCACGCCTATACTCCCAGCTATTTAGGAGGCTGAGGTGGAATGATCTCCTGAGCCCAGGAGGTAGAGGCTGCGGTGAGCTGTGATCGTGCCACTGCACTCCAGCCTGGGCAACAGAGTGAGACCCCAACTCAAAAAAAAAAAAAAAGTAAATGAGCACGTGTCTGTCTTCCCCCAAAACACGTTTTGGACGCGTCCCTCCCTGCCTGGCCCTGTCTGAGACCCCTCCCCCGCCCATGGACGGGACAGGTGAAGGAGAACCCCCAGCCAGACCAGGCCACGCAGGGATAGGTGGCTGTTCCCTCGCTGGCTTTGGGAAGCGCCTGGAACAGGCTCTGCGATGAGAAAACAGCATCTCCAGCGTCCCTGGGAGCCAGGAGGCAGCAGTCAGGGACCCCAGCCAGGGCCAAGCTGTGGACACAGAGGCTGTCAGCCACCCAGAGGGGAGGGAGCTCTGTGACTCTGCCCCAAGAGCCACTGGCTTGTAAAGGCACCACAGAGGGTGTGGACACCCCCACGTGGTGTCCCTTCCTCTCCCCTGGACCTGGGAAACCAGGCAAGGCTGCTGGCCTGTCACCCGCACGTGAAGCCGAGCAGCGGCTGCACAAAGCGTTTAATGCACCATGAGCAGCTTCTGGGGAGAGGCCAGAAGGGTGG
>NW_007067751.1:27643-30582 GCF_000164805.1 Carlito syrichta | reverse complement strand
AGGCAGAAGGAGGGACGCCCGGGGACTGCTGGCGGGGGTGGGCACGCACGGGGGAGGCCAGGAGCTGGTTCTTTCTTGTTCTATCTTACTGTTTTCTCGCTGTGTTGTCCAAGCGTTTCTTGGACTTCTGGGCTCCAGCCGTCCTCCCGTCTCGGCCTCTCAAAGTGCTGGGATCACAGGGGTGAGCCACGGCATCCAGCTCTGATGCTTTATTTATACCGTGGGGCGGGGAGGATGGGACCACCCGGCAGGGCAGCCTGGCCGCTGGGCGAGGGAGGCCCACCTAGACCCCAAGCCTCTTCTAGGGGTGCGGGGAAGCCGGTCTGGGTTTGGGCCTCTCCCACTCGGCCTCAGGGGGCCTGGGCCTGAGTTGGGAGCCAGCAGGCATCTGACAGAGGAAAGAATGAGCCTGGAGACGGCAGCAGGTCAGCAGCCAGGCTGTGCCCAGTGCCCTACCCTGGACCCAGGCCGCGGTGGGCGGCTCTTCTGAGCCCCTCCACCACCGCCCTGCATGGCTCCCGTATCCCCTTAGCACACCTCCCCCCAGCTACTCCAGCCTGCAGGCTGACATGGCTTTTCTGACCTCAGTGCGTTTGCACAGAGCTCTTCCCTCCCGTTCTTGTGGTGCTGGGAAGACGCTGCAAGCCCCTGGACAGGGAGAGAGCTGTGGGCTCGGAAGGGGCATCTCAGGAGGCCCGGGGGCTCAGGGCAGGCTGAGGCCCGGAGTGCGGGGAGGAACAGTCGCCAAGGTCAGGAGTACGGGGAGCCCGAAGTGCCACCCTGCCAGCAGGGGCCGCACAGAGGGCCGGTTGCACGTCTCTGTGCCACCCCTACCGCCTGGAAGAGAGGGGCTCAGGAATCGGGGCCCCTCTGCTCCCCCTGCACTGCCCTAAGAGGTCCTTCCCAGGGCCTGTCTGCTGCACCCACTGAGGTCCGAGCCCAGCACATCCTGCCCAGGCCCCTGTGGGGGAAGGGCCTCACTCAGGACGGGCGGCTGGGCTTCCTAGACCTGCTGACCAGGCTGCCCATCCTCAATGCCTGCGTGGTGGGGATTAAGAGCCACCCAGAGCTGGGCACAGTGGCAAGGGCCTGTCGCCCCAGCTACTTGGGAGGCTGAGGCGGGAGGATCATCTGAGCCCAGGAGGTCGAGGTCGTGGTGAGGTGTGGTCTGGCCGCTGCACTCCAGCCTGGGCACCAGAGTGAGACTCTGACGCAGTTAAATAAGCCATAAAGAGCCACCCCAGCCGGGCTCGGTGGCTCAGCCTGTAATCTCGTGCCTTTGGGAGGCTGAGGTGAGCGGAATGCCTGAGCCTGCGGGTTCGAGACCCGCCTGGGCAACTTGGCGAGACCTTATCTCTACAATAAGTTAAAAAATTAGCTGGGCGTGGTAGCACGCGCCTGTAGTTCTAGCTGCTTGGAAGGCTGAGGCGGAAGGATCGCCGGAGCCCAGCAGGTGGAGGCTGCGGTGGCTGGGAGCGACCGCTGCACTCCAGTCTGGGTGACAGAGTGAGACTCCAACTCAAAAAAAAAAAAAAAAAGAGTCAACCCGTGAACACGCGGCGGCAGCAATGGGCAAGGTCCGGGGCTGCTTCTCCCTGCTCGTCCGTTCCCCACCGTCTTTCTGGCCTTGCCCCCTTCTGAAGGCTCAGCGTCACAGGGGGCCTGCTGCCCAGAGGGGGACCTGGGAGTCCCTCCTGGGGACAGGTGGGGGCAGGTCCCCTTCCCGAGGCCCCTAGGTCCTGCGCTGGGCACCCCGCCAACCTCTCCCCGGTCATCCTTCTTCCAGGAAAGTGGGATTCCCTCCACACGCCACAGCCGAGGAAACTGAGGGGGACCCCCTGAAGTGTGCCCCTGCCCAGCCCCGCAGGAGCTCAGGCTGAAGGATGCTCCCCCCCGGAAGCTGCAGGGGCAGGGATCATCCCCCCATAGCACGCCAGGGCCGGCGCCGGGCCGGGGTCCTGCGTGCCCCTGCGGGCCGCCCTCACCCGGATGCCCCGGGAGGACACGCCAGAGGGCCCTGGACCCCTGCCAGCCCCGGCTGGGTGGGACTTGAGGAACGCAGTGCAGAGCGCCAGCGGGCCCGGGCCCCCCAGGTGACCCACACCCACACCCACCCAGCCAGCAGACATCGACGGCGCTACCCAGCACCACCTGCTGCCCGTCGGGGGCGGGGTGAGGGCAGTGCTGGGTCTGGACTCAGCCCGCAGAGGGTCAGGGAAGGCTTCGCGCAGGGGGCGTCTGGGCTGAGGCCTGGGGGGAAGTAGAGGCTGGCCGGGCGAGGCGTGAAGGGGGAAGGGCGTGATAGTGTCCGGGGAATGGGCACAGTGTGGCGACGGCTTCAGGAGCTCCTGGGGACCAGGGCAAGAGCTTGGCTGCGGCCCCCACCGCTCCCCTTCCCTCCCTGGCCCAGAGGGTTGCCCGTGAGGGGCTGGGCAGCCTCTCGGAGAGTCAGTCAACGCACAGCAAGGGCCGGAGCGTAGAGGACAGGGACGGGCAAGCCACACAGGAGCTCTGCCCACGCGCCCGGGGTGGCAAATTCAGAACAGCTTCTGCCCCGGATGCATGGGGTGCACCCAGGCGGCACTCAGGAGGGGCAAGGATAATTCCACTGAGTCCTCGGTTGTAAGTTCCCATGTAAGAGCAACTATCACGACCAGGTTCATAGATAAGGAAACCGAAGCCCAGAGAAGGCAAGCAACTTGCTCAAAATCACACAGCCAGGCTGGGTGATGGTAACTCACTCCTGTCATCCCCGCACTTTGGGAGGCCGAGGCGAGTGGACTGCCTGAACCTGTGGGTTCGAGACCAGCCCGGGCAACATGACAAGACCTCATCGCTATGATAAATAAAAAAAAATTAGCTGGGTGCGGTAGTGCGCGCCTCTAGTTCCAGCTACTTGGAAGGCTGAGGCAGAAGGATCGCCAGAGCCCAGCAGGTCG
>NW_007067751.1:23455-27623 GCF_000164805.1 Carlito syrichta | reverse complement strand
CTCAAAAAAAAAAAAAAAAAAAAAGTCACACAGCCTGGCTGGGCATGGTAGCTCACTCCTGTAATCCCCGCACTTTGGGAGGCTGAGACAGGAGGATCTCTTGAGGCCAGGAGTTCAAGATCGGCCTGGGCAACAAAGCAAGACTCTCGTCTCTACAAAAAATAGAAAAACTAGCCAGGCGTGGTGGTGCGCGCCTCTAGTCTCAGCTACTCAGGAGGCTGAGGCAGGAGGATCGCTTGAGCCCAGGAGCTGGAGGCCATGATGAGCCCTGACCATGCCACTGCATACTAGCCTGGGCACCAGGAGGAGACTCTGTCTCAAAAAAAAAAAAAAAAAATCACATAGCCAGGAAGTGTCAGCGGTAGGACTCGAACCCAGGCTTCTCTGTCCTGGAAGATGGCAGGAGCCAGCGGCTGGCAGAGCGAATGCCAAGCCGCACTCCTCTAAGCGGGAGTCCTGGGCTCCTGCAGCCTGGTCCATGCCACCGCTTCCCCTCCCCCACCCCCAGTGGCCGGCCGGGGACCCAGCTGTCAGTCATGGATGATTCACAGGTCATCACTCACACCACGCTGGAGTCTGAGAGAGCCACGCCGCCCAACAAAGCAATCCGCGAAAGATGGGTGGTTTCCCAGGTTCGAGTTGATGGCCCTATAAGCTAGGAAACACACGACCAGGGAACAGCAGGCAGCCAGGCCTCGAGGTCATTCAGGGTCCTCCAGGCGCTGGGGCTTCCTCCCCATCCGCAGGTCCCACCCTGCCGCCCGGGAGCCAGAGGGCTCAGCCTCGGGGCTGGCCTTGGGGAAGGAGGCGGCAGGGGGCCTCCCGGCAGCCGAGATGGATGAGGCCGGCCGACGGGGAACAGAAAGGCCTTGGGTCCCTGCCTCCCAAGTGCTTCTGGTTATCCATCAAGCATCTCTGAAAGGTGCAATTTAGACTCTATTATGAGGCGGGGGCCCCCGGAGGCGGAGGACCGTGGCTGTGAGCTGAGCGGGCGTGGAAACAGATGTCCGTGCCGGGGAATGTGGCGGCCGGCCTTGGCTCTGGTCTTAACAAGTCTCGCTCCTGCTTAGGGCACTGCCTGGAACGGCTGAACGCAAAGGCCACCTGTATCCCTTGTGCCGGGACGCCGCAGTTGGCAGACCAGGGAGGGGGTGTGTCCTCTGGCTAGGTGCTGGCGTCCCGCAGAGGGGCTCTCGGGCTCAGTCTTGGCCCTGGAGGCAGAGGCTTGGTGGCCTCTGAGCAGGCCTGAGCCTTGCTGTCTCCTCTCCGCACCGGTCCCGCTCTGTGTCTCTGCTCTCAGTGGCTTGGGACAGGCTCCCTGGGCTTCAGAACCCTCGCGTCCTGGACAGAAGGGACATTGGTGCTGCAGGAACCCTGGGCTGGCTGTGACCTTGGACAAGACCCCCCCCCGTCGCAGGCTGCTGGGCTGTAAAACTAGGGCTGAGGCCCCCTGTGGATGTGACAGCAGCCACAGGTTCACGCCACAGCCTGCTGCGCCATGGCCTTTGATGGATGACGGGGAGTGGGCGAGGCCTGGCCGGAGGGGTCACCCCGTGTCGGGGTTTACTCTGTCCTCTGAAGGCTGGTGTGTCCCAGGCTTGAGCCCGTCCTCTCCCACGGTCTGAGCCAGGGCACTTCCCAGTCCCCGGTGTAAAGAGAGGTGAGGGGGTCGGATGAACCCGGGCCCCAAGGTCACGTCCAGGTGGGCTGGGGACTCGCAGAGTGTAGCGGCCAAGCACTGAGGTCCTCCAGCTAGACAGCCCCGGGGGGCATCCGGGCGCCACTGCCTCCTGCCAGGGGACCGTGGGCAGGTCTCTCTGTACCTCAGTGTCCTCATCTGCAGGATGGGTCCCTTACCCTGCAGATGGGTTTCTCCTTCAAAGTATTTAATGAGCTTCCGCCAGGCATCAACTACTCGACTACCCGAGGGCCACCCCCATGAATAAAACACAAAAACCCCTGCCCATAGAGCTTACCTTCTAGTGGAGAGACAGACAATAAAAAAATAAATAAAATACTGACTGGAGCCCGAGCGTGCAGGGGCGTGGCCGAGGCATTTGCTGTGGTGGGCTCCATTCTGTCCTTGGGTGGTCAGGGATGCCAAGCCACGCCCACACAGGCCACGGTCCCGCCCCTCGAGGTTTAGTCAGGGACATGAAAGCACCAGTCACCAAACAGCGTGCTCTGCAGGCCACAGAGCGCTGCAAGCCCGGCAGTGGCCAAGACTCTGGCCTGTGACCCAGACGGCCTGGGTTCCCCCTCCCCACTTCTCAAGTGGTCTTGAGAGAGTTGTCGTCTCCGGGCTTCAGTTTTCTCATCTGTTAAATGGGAAGGATCAAATGACTTAAATATTTGGAAAGCTCTTAGCAAAGTCTTTAGCATAGCGTGAGCTGTCCTGTCCATCCCCCCAGAGTGGGACGCCGGTGGCTAGAACAGGGCTGGCACACGGTAGATGCTCAGTAAAGGTCTGTTGGATGGACGGATGGATAGGGATATGATGGGTGAATGGTGGACGGATGGGTGGATGCATGGATGGATGGACGGATCCATGCATGGTTGGTGGGTGAATGAATGAATGGATGGATGCACTGATGCATGGATGGACGGGTGGACAGATATTTGGATGGATGGTGTGTAGATGGATGGTGGGTGGATGGGTGGATGACGGGTGGTGGGTGGAGGGCTCTGTGGATGGACAGATGACGGATGGACAGCTGTGTGCATACTGTGAGCTACACCGTCCATCCCACCAGGGGTGGGACCCCAGGGGCTACAGTGGGGCTGGCACGTAGTAGGTGCTCGGGAAAGTTCTGTTGGATAGACGGGTGGATGGCTGGACGGGCCAACAGGTGGGTAGACAGATGCGTGGGTGGTGGGTGGCGACGGATGGATGGCCCGGAGGGAAGCTGACATGTCTGGGGCATCCGGAAGACCTAGCAGAGACGGTGACACTCGGGCCGGGCCCGGAAGCCGAAGAGCAGTTTGCTCAGGGAGAGGATCGGCCCAGGAGCAGGAGGGACGGGGAGGAGAGAGGGTTTGGCTGGCTGGGAAACGGAGGCGTGTGGTCCCGGGCGAGGGAGTGCGGTCCCCGCTGGCCCGCGGAGGCCTGCGCCCCGCCTCCGAAGGGCCCCCGCGTCCCACCGCCGCAAAGCCTCTGCGCACCCGGAGTTTCACAGCAGAGTGTGAAGACACCTTCCTGCTGAAGCTGAAAGATAATTTCTCTTTAATTGATTTTTTTACCACGACGAACAGTAAAATAATAGAAGGAAAATCCATGCTGCCGTTTTTCCATTTGCGAAGGCCGACGTACGCCGCGCAGCCGGTTCCCTGGGAGCACGAGGCCCCTCCCTCCTTTGATTTGTCCCATTCCTTTAAATGCAAGAAAACAGACGGCTGTTTTCCCCCTGAGGTGGCTGGAAGTCTATGACTTGGGAAGGGGGCGAGGTGCAGGACAAACCTCACACACAGCACGGACCGCGGGGCTCGGGCGGCGCCTCTGTGAAAAGAGCCTTCCGCAAACGCACGGAAAGTGATTCTGTTGACGCCTCATCCTTCTGTCTGTAAAACGTACAGGTGACAACAGGACATGTTGTTTTAACACTAGGCAATGAAACTCCACGCTCTCCGCCGCTCACCAGGGACGGGGCCGGCAGCTGCTTTCTCGCGGGTCCTGGTGACGCCCCCCTTTGGGGCTCGCAGGCCTCCCAGAAACAAGCTTCGAGCCCGGGGCGCCGAGCCCGACGGTGATGCAGGTGCTGCCCCCATCCTGAATCCACCCATCAGCCCTGATCAGCCCGTGGGCACTGGCGGGGGAGCCTGGCGGGGCGTGAAATCTGGAAACCAAACTGCACTAAATGAACCTCCCCGGGGCCGGCATCCCCCCGGGCCTGTGGCAGTGTGTCTTGTTAGCGGGAGGTGTCTGGGCTCCCAAAATGATTTAACATCAGCCAGGTGTCGTTAGCGCCTGACCCTGGCCAGCGCGATCGCCCGTGACACACACTCAGCACAGAAAGGGCCAGGCCACGCAGCCTGACCATACCGCCAGGCCCGACAGCACGAACCCCTGTGGTGGCGGGCGGGTGTGTGCACGCGCGACACACTCTCGGGCCACTGCGCTCACTGTCTGGCTCTCACTGCCCTTTCTTGTGCTCCCTGCAGGCCTCGGCGC
>NW_007067751.1:21864-23435 GCF_000164805.1 Carlito syrichta | reverse complement strand
CCCGCCTGCCGCTGCTGGAGCGGCTGCACCTGGACGACAACTCCGTGTCCAGCGCCAGCATCGAGGAGGACGCCTTTGCCGACAGCTGGCGGCTCCGGCTGCTCTTCCTCAGCCGCAACCACCTGAGCAGCGTGCCCCCAGGGCTGCCCCACGCGCTGGAGGAGCTGCGCCTGGACGACAACCGCATCTCCACGCTGCCGCGGCACGCCTTCGCCGGCCTGCAGGGCCTGCGGCGGCTGGTGCTAGACGGGAACCTGCTGGCCAACCCGCGCATTGCGGACGACGCCTTCAGCCGCCTGCAGAACCTCACCGAGCTCTCGCTGGCGCGCAACTCGCTGGCCGCCCCGCCGCCCAACCTGCCCAGTGCCCGCCTGCAGCGGCTCTACCTGCAGGACAATGCCATCAGCCACGTGCCCGCCGGCGCGCTGGCCCAGATGCGCGAGCTGGAGCGGCTGGACCTGTCCAACAACAACCTGACCACGCTGCCCCGCGGCCTGTTCGACGGCCTGGGCGGCCTGGCCCAGCTGCTCTTCCGGAACAACCCCTGGTTCTGCGGCTGCAACCTGGCGTGGCTGCGGGCCTGGGCGGAGGCGCGTGCAGCCACGGTCAGTGTGCGGGGTCTCGTGTGCCAGGGCCCCGAGCAGGTACGGGGCGTGGCCCTCGAGGACCTGGCCGGCGAGATGGACGCGTGCCTCGAGCCGGGTTCGCCGCCCGGCGTGGCCGCCAAGGCCACAGCCGGCCAGCACGCGGCCTCCGCCACCACGCCCCAGGGCTCGCTGTTCACCCTCAAGGCCAAGAGGCCCGGGCTGCCCCTCCCAGACTCCGGCGTCGACTACCCCCTGGCCACGGGCGGCGGCGCCAAGGCCCTGGCCCTCCACGTGAAGCCCTTGACGGCAGACTCCATCCGCATCTCATGGAAGGCCACACTCCCCGCCACCTCCTTCCGGCTCAGCTGGCTGCGCCTGGGCCACAGCCCGGCCGTGGGCTCCATCACGGAGACCCTGGTGCAGGGTGACAAGACGGAGTACCTGCTGACGGCCCTGGAGCCCAAGTCCACCTACGTCATCTGCATGGTCACCATGGAGAGTGGCGGCGCCTCGGCGGCCGACCAGACACCCGTGTGCGCCAAGGCAGAGACGGCCGACGGCTACGGCCCGGCCACCACGCTCGGCCGGGAGCCGAGCGCCAGCGGTGCCCTGGCAGGCCTGCCCCTGGCAGGCGTCGTCGGGGGCACTGTGGCCCTGGTCTTGCTCTTCCTGGTCCTGGGGGCTGTCTGCTGGTACGCGCACCCAGCAGGTGAGCTGCTGACCCGGGAGCGGGCCTACGGCCGCGGTGGCCGGAAGGACAGCTACGTGGAGTCGGGGACCAAGAAGGACAACTCCATCCTTGAGATCCGCGGGCCCGGGCTGCAGATGCTGCCGGTCAACCCGTACCGCGCCAAGGAGGAGTACGTGGTGCACACCATCTTCCCCTCCAACGGCAGCAGCCTCTGCAAGGCGACGCACGTCGGCTACGGCACCACGCGGGGCTACCGGGCCGGCGGCATCCCCGACGCGGACTACTCTTACACC
>NW_007067751.1:21465-21844 GCF_000164805.1 Carlito syrichta | reverse complement strand
GCGCTGGCCTCGGCTGCCATGGACCTGCGGGACTGGCTCTTCCTGTGCTACGGGCTCATCGCCTTCCTGACGGAGGCCATTGACAGCACCGCCTGCCCCTCTGTGTGCCGCTGCGACCGCGGCCTGGTCTACTGCAACGACCGCGGCCTCACGGCGGTGCCCGCTGACATCCCCGACGATGCCACCACGCTGTACCTGCAGAACAACCGGATCGGCACCGCCGGCATCCCGCGCCACCTGGAGGCCAAGCTGGGCGTGCGCGTCATCTACCTGTACGGGAACAACCTGGACGCCTTCCCCGCGCACCTGCCCCGCTCGCTGCGGGAGCTGCACCTGCAGGACAACGACGTGCGCGCCGTGGCCCGCGGCTCGCCGGCCC
>NW_007067751.1:10830-21266 GCF_000164805.1 Carlito syrichta | reverse complement strand
CCCCGTCCCCCCCCCGCAGCTGGCACTCGCTGGCGACGGGACGGAAGGCTTTCAGGCTCCTCACAGAGGAGAGGGGCGAGCAGAGAGCGTTTGCTATGGAGATACTGTCCTGAAGTCTCTTTTCTGGTCCGTTCCATGCCGTTTCCCTTACAGATTCGCAGACACATGGCCTCTTTCACTGATCCTTTGAACCATGATGTAGTCGATTAAAAACAAAAGCAAATCAACTTCCCATTCCTCTGCTGAAACCCTCTCCGGTCCCAGGTACCCCACTGCGTAGATGCCCTGATGGAAGCGGTTGCTTTCCCCTGCTACCTGGAGATGCATCTGTCCGCCTGTCTGTCTCGGGGCAGCGTTTCTAAGTACAGATGGGTCGACGGAGCTACGTGCACAGTTCTTAGCTTCTTGGGTCAGTTTTTACCGTTTCTTGAGACAAAAGAATTGCAAAAATGTTGCTTTCTCCTAGAAATCATTGAGTAAGTAGACCCTGTGTTGGGGATGGGAGAGAGGTGGAGGGAGGAGACTCGCTCGGGAGGGAGGGGCCATTGCTGTTCCTTGAGGCTGAGGCATGTGCGTTCTAGCCAGGTGGCTTGGTGTGGGGAGGAGGGGCTGGGTCTTCAGTTCTGTCCCATCGAACTCGGCCACAGCTGGCCTGCTCTCCTCTCTGATGTAAAGAGAAGCTTTTTTTGACCGCTGGTGTCCTGTCTCCCTCTCCTCACGTCCACCCCCAGATGCAGTCACCTTGCCAGCTACTTTCTGAGCATTTTACTGTGTGCTACGTGCTTCCTCGTGGGATAGGTAATCAGTGCAGGGATGGGCTCTTTTTTAATACATATCAGCCTGTTAGACCTATTGGTTTCCATGGCTGCTCAAACAAAGCCCAGAAAAAAGACACAAAAAATTCTCAGAAGAGCCCTGGGTGATGGAAACCCCTCCCTCGATGCAGCAAACTCAGCCATGCCCGCTCCCAGGACTCTGTTCCCGAGAGGGAGAGACCGGAGCTCCGTCTAAACACCCTGGCCTCTGAAAGGGTCCTGATGGGGGTGGGGGGACTCCAAAGAGTTAAGGTTTTCTTTCCTCCCTCTGGAGTCCACGTCGCTATCATTTGTCAACTGACAGTGCAGGGTGGTGAGGCATGAGATGAAAGCGATGAGGGAATAACGGCGGCAGATCTGGGGTTGGGGAGGGGAGTGGGGCCTGGGGTGCTGACGGCGCCCGCGTCCCCATGCCTGGGGAGCCCAGGTCACCATCTGTCAACGTGCCGCTTGTTCTGCGCCAGGGAGAGGCGACATCAAAGAGGGGACGCTGGCGTGGAGGCCGGAGCATGAGCGGCCCTGGCTCCTGGCGGTGGCGGTTTCCCAAGCCCTCGGGGTCCGACAGAGAGCAAAGGCCCGAGAAAAGCCGGGTCGGGGGTGAGGAGGCAGGGCTGGAGGAGGCCACGACAGGGCGCGAGGGGAGGGGGGTGGGCACCGCACAGGGTCCCAGCGCGGCCTGCCCGCCGGGGGTGGCGGGAAGGCGTGTGCGTTGGGCGGAGGGGCTCTCCCACCCCAGGAACCCGCCGAGAGGCATGGACACCTTTCATTCCAAACGAGACTTACGTTTCCCGTCCCAGCCTCAATCATTTTCTCGTGCATGGAGGTCCAGCGAGAATGGCTCCCAAGCCTTAATTTCAGGTCTGCGTAAAAGGCGGTCCTTCCTGTGGTCAGAAGCCCCCTCCCCCGGGGGATGTCTGGGAGGAGAGGGAGCTGGAGGGTGGTGTCAGGGTGGTGGGGACAGGAGTGCCGGGTCTCTGCTGTTTCTGAGTGCCTTGAGGGCACCGCTCCGGCCTTCTGCCAGGATCCCAGGAAGGTCGCCCCCCCGAGGCCCCCCAAGTCTGCGACACGGTGGTGCCCGCATGCTCCACCCCCACCCCACCTCCGTCCCCCTTTGTCCCTTTCCCAACCCATCTGGGGACAGCAAGAGTGCAGGAGACCTAGCGCTGAAGAGTGCAGCAGGGCCGAGGGCCATCCCGCATCCCTATACCCTCCAAGACAGGCCTGGGTGATGCCCTCCTCTGCCCCCCACGGCAGCCCTGCCAGCCGCCCCTGAGGGGCTACCGTGCACCCTCCTGGAGGGCGCAGGCCCGCCTCACACAGCAAGAGCACCACCCGCCCCAGGGAGCACTGAGTGTCCTTGAAGACAGACACGCAGCCCAGGCAGGACCTCCTTGTCTTCTCTGCCTCTGATCTATCCTGACACCTCCCAGGGTCCTTCCTTTTACTTTTCATTTTTATTTTTGTAGAGCTGCGGTCTCGCTGTGTTGCCCAGGCTGGTCTCGAACTCCTGCCCTCAAGAGATCCTCTGATCTCAGCCTCCCAAAATGCTGGGATTACAGGCATGAGCTCGGGCCCCCAGGGTCCCTTCTGAGAGAGCGCTCTCAAATGTCTGCTGTGTGCATCACGCCCCCGCCTCCAAACCAAGGAGGGTCCCCGAAGCCAGGTCCGCTCTGAAGCACCGTCCCCATCCTGGTCCAACTCCCGGCCCTGTCACCCAAGGTGGGCGATGTTTCGGGGCCCCCTGCCTCCCCCGCCCCTCGGACGGGCACAGGACACAGGCTCTGTGATGACGCCCCCAGGGCCCGTCTCCCATCGCCCTCCTGGGCGCTGCCGACACCTCCAAGGGGAAGTCCCTTGCTGAGCTGATCCTCGCGGCCTCCCACGAGCCGGCACAACCTCCGTGGCCTTTAGCGTTGATGAGTGTATTTCGTGGCATTTAAGGCAGGCTTGAAGTTGGAGGGGAAAAAAGCCCACGACACTCCTTTGGTTAAGTGGTTTACCCTTCGTGGCAATTAGAGGTAGTGATTGGAATCTCTTTTCTATTACATGGCAATTTTCCTTTAAATTTCCCCTTTTAAAAAAAAAGGAAGAAAAGGCAGGGAAGGGGAGAAGGCAGCAGGGCTGGCAAGCCATTTGCATTTTGCCAATGAGGCCTCTTGTAAGCTCAGCTCAGGCGTGGGGCCCGACGTATGGAATGCTTAAGAGATTACTAAGAATAAAATCTATTAATCAGTCATACTCAATTCTGCAGACACGATGTGCATCCGAAGCTCCTTGGCGTCCCCCTCTCCTTCCCGCGGCCTCCCGCGCAGCCTCCCTCTTCTCCGGCTTGGCTCGGGCCTGCTGGACCACCTCCGTGCGAACATGGCAGCCGCGTGGCCGCCAGGGGCTTCCCACACCCAGGCGGGGGGGCGCGAGCCGGGCCCCCGCTCTGGAAAACGCCGGCAGGGAGGGGACAGCCCCTGGGAAGACGGCGGTGGCGGGGAGCAGCCAGCCTGCCTCTCCCAGAGAGGCCTTCCTCGTGCCTCCTCCTCCTCCTCCCTCAGGCGGGCACGGGCATCTCCTCCTTCCCCAGGGGATCCAGGAAGGCCTCCCTGCCAGTCCGGCCCCCGCCAGGCTGCTGAGGAGGGGGTCGGGGAGATGCTTCCAGAGAGCCGCAGGGAGCGTGTGTCTGGCGCACGCACAGCCTCGGTGTCCCCTCCTGTAAAGTGGGGGCGCACCAGGGCGGGGTTGAGTTTCACTCCGGAAGGCTGGGTGGTCCCGAGTCCGAGGGGGCTGTCCCACTCCTCAGCTGGCTCCGGAAGAAGGCTCGAGCTGGTTGGAGGCCGGCGAGGGATCCTTGCAAGGCCCGGGAGGCTGGCCAGGGCCTGAGCTGGGGGACAGGCCGGGAGCGGAGGCTGCCCATTTGCATGTGGAACCCAGGCACCCGTGAGAAGGGGAGGGAGCAAAAGTGTGAGGTGCGCTCGGGGGGGACCCCCTGCGCCCGCAGAAATGGCAGCTCGAGTCCCAAAGCCCACCCACTTCAGAGCCCTGCTTCCTGCTGAAGGCGCCAGGGAGGAGGCCGGGGCTTCTGAGCCTCACGCTTATGAAAAATACAACAAGGAAGATTGGATTCGGCAGACAGAGAGCACCGGGGCCAGGAGGCATCATCGGGAGGGCCGAGGACGGTGCCAGCGGTGGGGGGGGGCACCGTGGCCTGTGTCCCCAAGGGCGTCCACACGCCATGCACCTTCTCGCCCTCGATCGTGTGGGTGACGCCGGCTGTTCCCCGGGGAGGGGCACCAGGACGGCGGCGCTCATGGCCGCAGCCTGCGTGCAAGCCTTTCAGATTGCAGAGAGGAGGCATTTTTTTTTTCCTTAAGGAGGGATGAGAAGGCTCAAAAATGCAAATCATTACCGTTTACAACCTGGCGAGGCGCGGCTAAATCGATTAGGAGAGACTAAACCCCTCGGAAAGGTGAAGGAAAACGGGGGATTTTTCGTGGCTTACAAACCTGTCCCAAGTGGCTGCCTGCGTAGCTGGGCCTGGCTGGGAGGCTGAGGCAGCTGCCTGTCCCTGCTTGGCTCCCTGGGGGGCCGGGATCTCCGAGGGCCTAGCGGGCCGAAGCACTCAGCCGGAGCACTGCCCAAGAGAAAATCGCAGGCCCCCGGGACCCGTGGCCCGCCCGGGCCCTGGAGGGTAGGACTCCACAGCCCTGGGCTTTTCTGCTTCCTTCTGGGTCTGTCTCCAGTCCACTCCCTGTGGCCAGTGAAAAGGGAGCAGGCAGAGGGAAATCAGGGTTAGGCAGAGAAACTCTGGCCCAGCAAAGGAAACAGGCAGTGAGCGCTCCGTCACCGGGAGCATTCAAGCACGAGATGGGGACATGGCAGGTATTTTCCTGCCAAGGTCTGGTTCTTTGACCAGAAGGAAGGTCCTGGTTCCCACCCTTGCTTGATCACCCTCCCCCCAGGACCCTGTAAGGAAGCAGAGATCAAGAGGTTCGCTGTGTTGCTCAAAATGGTCAACGTTCCCTGAAAATCCCAAGCCAGGCTGTTCTGCAGCTAGGCCAGCCGGCTCCATCAGAGTCACCTGTGCCACCCCAGAGGCTGCAAAACTCCATCTTCTGGATCCAAGAGGCACCGAGACAGGAAGGCCAGACCCGTGACACTCGCGGAGCCTGAACCCAGCAGGCAGCCGGGACAGTGACCGCCGCCGGTGGCTGGCAGGCATCGCCCGTGGCAGGCATCGCCCGGACCCCGCGGCTCCAAGCCCCGGGTTGCCTCCCAGGCCTGTTCCCTCAAGCCGGGGCCAACCGCACACCGCAGCTGGATGCTTCAACCAGCGGCCAGATCCATCCACCGCCCTATCCATCTATCACGGCCAGCGACAGCGCCCGGGGCACTTTCCGCTGCGGTTTTAAATATTTGCCGTTTCTTTTGAAATGTTCCAAGTAGGTGCCTGAAATACCCACATTGGCTTCTTTTTTAAAACTCACAAAACGATTCCTTTTGCTCCCTATCCCTCCTCCCTGTGATTGCTTCCCCCCCTCCTTCCCTTAGAGTTCTTTTCCCCTTTTTTTTTTGAGTCAGAGTCTCACTCTGTCGCCCAGACTAGAGTGCAGCGGCCGCTCCCGGCCACCGCAGCCTCGACCTGCTGGGCTCCGGCGATCCTTCCGCCTCAGCCTCCCGAGTAGCTGGGACTACAGGCTGCGCGCATCACCATAATTTTTTTATTTTTTTGTAGAGACGAGGTCTCACTGTGTTGCCCAGGCTGGCCTCGAACTCCTGTGCTCAAGTGATCCTCCTGCCTTGGCCTTCTAAAGTGCCAGGATTCCAAGTGTGAGCCACTGTACCCGGCTGGCATTTTAAAAATTTTTTTTGAGTTGGAGTCTCATTCCGTTGCCCAGACTGGAGTGCAGTGGCACGCTCCCGGCCACCACAGCCTCAACCTGCTGGGCTCCGGCGATCCTTCCGCTTCAGCCTTTCAAGCAGCTGGAACTACAGGCGCACACCACCACGCCCGGCTAGTTTTTGATTTATTATAGAGACGAAGTCTCGCCAATTTGTCCAGACTGGTCTTGAACCCGTGGGCTCAGGCATTCCACTCGCCTCGGCCTCCCAAAGTGCTGGGATGACAGGCTGAGTCACCGAGCCTGGCCTGGCATTTTTAATATATGGTTTTTCTCTGGTTTGGGGAATTTCAAAAGGGGGTGAGACCCACATTCTCACCACCCATGGGATTTGCAGGTGTGCCCGAGAATCCTGATGCCACGGGGGCGGAGTCTCGCCTTTTCTTCCCGTCTCTCCAGGGCAGCTCCTGCTTCTGGCGCCCACTGGAGAGCCTGGCAGGGTCCTGCCTCTTTGGGACCACCGTCCCGGCCCCTCCTGCCCCATCACTGAAATGCCCAGCTGGGGCCAGGAGGGGAGTATGGGCACGGAGGGCACAGGGCGCCCTGTGGGTGGGTTGACAGTCCTGGCTTCCTCACAAAGCCAGGCCCCGAAGCACCGCGGCCACCCAGGCTCTGCCCAGTCCTCCCCACACGTGGAAGTCCAGAGGCTGAGCCCAGAGAGTCGCCGCAGGAGGTCCCTGCTGCCATCAGCCCTAAACGCCTTTGACGGCCATCAAGGTGGACGGTCACTCTGGTGAGATGCTGGGTGCAATCCTTTACTCTTCGACAAGAGAACAAGGCCGAGCCTCCTCTCAACTTCTCACGCCTCCACCTGCTGTCTGCCCACGCATGGACACAGGTGGCAACAGTGGCCTCCTGCCACCCTGCACCTGCCCCACCGGTGGCCGGCACCCAGGGGGCTCGTCGCGGCAGCCTTCTCCTCCAAAGCCCCTCACTCCACCCTGCCTCAGTCCTGCCAATCACCAGCTGTCAGCCAGATGGGGGAAGGAGGCCACCCAGAGATCAGGGCTGGCCTCCACCGGCGTGGGTGACTCGGTTTCCCCCCACTAGCCTCCGGCAGGTGGCAAGGGGCACAGAGACCTGCGGAGGCCCACCGGGGCACTGCGGGAAGCCCTGGATCCCAGGCGACACCCACCCAGAGTCTCTGCACCCCTGAGCCACCCACCCAGAGAAACTCATCGGCTTTGTCCTCAAGACAGAAAAAAGCAAACGTGAACCGACAATCAAAGCCGCGGTGGTCTCGGGCTGCCACCGGCTTGTCTCCTGGAGCCAGCAGTTCCAGGCACCCCCTCTTGCCTGCCCCGTGCGAAGACAGAGTGCAGAGACCCAAGTCCACCTGCCTCAGGCTGACCCCGTTTCAGAAGGTTCTGGGCACACAGGAGAACACACCCACATGAAACCCTGAAATTAGCCTTAGATTTTTTCCCCCCAATCCAGCAGAGCTACCTGCCAGCGGCCTCGGCTGAGAAGCCCAAGGCGGGCCACTGGGGGGTGGGGTCTCTGGACCGAGGACCCTGCCTGGTACCTTCTGGCTTATGAGAGCGGAGAGCCGTGGCGGGGCGAGTGTGGCCCAGCGTGCGAGGCTCGTCGTCGGAGAGCGAGAGAGGGAGGGGACAATGGAGGTTGGGGGGCTGTGGGGTTTAGCCAGAGCCGAGGGCCCTGGGGGAGCCTGCTGGCTGAAGCCCCAGGCAGGAGTGACCCGCCCAGCCCTGCAAGCACTGCCGAGCAGATGTCTTCAGAGCCACCACTGTAATTCCTTTGCCCGGTGTTACCGCTTACTTGTATCTCATTCGGCATTCCAGAACATTCTGGAGTCGCTTCCCGGTGGTCTGAGGAGGAGGCGGCGGCCAGAGAGGGGTCCGGAGCCAGACCCCGGTGACTGGGTGGTCCGTCTGCAGCCAGCCGAGGGCACGGGGCGGGGGGGGGCAGGCCTGATCTCTCCCAAGGCTGGGCTCCCCGCTGCGGTCCATGGGGCCCCTGGGCCGGCATCCCGGCTTCGGAGCCCCCCGGCCCTCCGCGCTGGCAGAACCAGCTCTGTGGGGCCCCCCTGGCTGCCCCTGCCTCGTCTTCTTCCTTTCTCTCCGAGGGGCGAAAGAACCTGGGGGGCCGAGTGATGGGCCGGGCCATCGCCCACCGCCCACCGCCCACCTGAGAGGAGCTGGCGGACCGGCTCACCCAGCTGCTCGGGGCCCAGCCCGGTCCAGCCTCAGGCCACCTGCCTCACCCCCAGCCTCACCGCCACGCGGGGGTTTCTGGAAAACCGAGACGCGCCATCGCCCACCACCGCCGCCGCCACACAAACCAAAGTGCACTGCGAACCGCCCTCCGGCCTCCTTCCTGTAGGTGCCTTGAAACTTCAACGTCAAGATGAATGTGATTAACTACTCGGCCCTATTCTCTGTTTGTCTGTTTTCATATAAGATGTCCAAGTCCACTTGCCTTGTCCTCTCTTGAAATAAATAGATTTAACTTTTTACAGTCACCTCGGCTGCAGACTCTTGACTGGGTGGTCCCGTGGGCGGGCGGGGGGCCGGGTGTCTGGGGCGCATGCGGTCGTGGTGGCCCACACTCGCTCCCCCGGCCTCAGCCCGCTCTCCCAGGGTCAGCTCCGCTCTTGGGGGCCACGGGCCCAAGCAGGTGGCTGGGCAGGATGGATGCTCTGGGGTGAGTAAGTTCCCTGGGGCACCATCAGAACCAAACGAACGACCCTGCTGCCAGAAGGAGAAGGGACCTCTGTCCCCGTGTCACGGGCTCCTGGAGGTTTGGTGACACCAGGGGTGTTTTGTTTTGGAGTTTATTTGAGTTGAGGTCTCACTCTGTGGCCCAGGCTAGAGTACAGTGGCACCATCACGGCTCACCGCAGCCTTGACCTCCTGGACTCAGGCGATCCTTCCACCTCAGCCTTCCGAGCAGCTGGGACTACAGGTGCACGCTACCATGCCCGGCTAATTTTTTAATTTTTTTGTAGAGACAAGGTCTTGTTATGTTGCCCTGGCTGGTCTCGAACCCCTGGGCTCGGGCAGTCCTCTCACCTCAGCCTCCCAAAGGCGCAGGATTACAGGCTGAGCCTCCGAGCCCAGCCCCGGTTCATTTTTTATCGTTTTGTAGAGACGCAATCTCACCATGTTGCCCAGGCTGGTCTCAAACTCCGGGGCTCAAGAGATCCTCCCACCTCAGCCTTCCAAAGTGCCAGGATGGTAGAGGCGTGAGCCACGCGCCTGGCCATTGGGCCTCCTTCTGGAAGGGCCCGTGTGCCCTGCCACGGGACACCCTTCCAGCTCCAGCCCCTCCCTGCTGGCCCCGCCTCAGACCTCACTGGGCCTCAAACCGCCTGGCAGGCTCTGCCCTGTCTCGGGCTCCCGGCCTGTGTGGTGGGTCTTCCCGCCGGCCTGGCCTCCCCAGAAAGGCCTTGGAAAGTTCCACGGAGGCACTGCCATGGGAATGCCCCCGCCCTGGACCCCACACCTCCGCTGGCATTTCCCACCCACGCAAGTCACCAGACCGGCGCCTCGCGGGTCTCAGCTCCACGCTGCAGATGCCCAGACAGCACCAGGAGGCGCATAAATGGAGTGAAGTGAGTCAAGGAACCGTAACTCGATCCAGGGATGGCTCAGCTGATCTAAGTGGGAGAAAGGGGAATGACTGCCAAGTGCAACAGGCCTTGGCGATCCCAGTAACCATGGCCATCCTGCCTATCCCCCGGACCCTCCTACCCGGAGAGCAGGGACAAAGCCCCAGCGCCCCTCCCCCGGCTCCCCTCACCCTCCACACCCCTGTGACAGTGCCACAAATCGGGACACCCCTGGAGCCCTCCAAGCCGGGGCGGAAGGGCTGCGTTTCCAGAGCGGATAAAGGTTCCGCCCAGAAAGGGTTCACGGTCACATGCCTTTGGGAACCGCGGGGTTCACGGCTCTCCGTGCAGGGCCCTGGAGTCCTTCGGACCTGGGCGAGCCCCATGGGCTCTACTTGTTGCTTATTCTCTCTGTGCCTCAGTTTCCACCTCAGGGTGTTTAAGATAATAGCTCTGTCGCCCGTTGCTGTCAGGTGGGCGCCCAGCACACACGTGCTCAGAGGCCACCATGGCCACCTCCACCCCATGGAAGGCTGCATTTCCTGCAGCTTGTCCTGGGATTGTAGACCCAGCCCCAGCACAAGCCCCTGCAGGGTGTTCCCTGGTCCCCAGGGCTGAAGACAGCTGCTGAGTTGGCCAGGAGGCCCTGGTCCTCAGCGGGACCCTGGGAGCAAAGCAGTAAGTACCCCCCGGCTCTAGCACAGGAGGGGCCTGGATAGGGAGGGGCTTGTTCCCCAAACCACCCCAGCCACACCCGGAGTCCACGGCCAGCCCTTAACTGACTGCCAAAGAGGCTCTCAGGGCCTGGGGTGGTGGCGCACGCCTGTCATCCCAGCATTTTGGGAAGCAGAGGTGGGAGGACCGCTTGAGCCCGGGAGGTCAAGACCAGCCTGGACAACACAACGAGACCTAGCCTCTACAAAAAATTTTAAAAATTAGCCAGGTATGGCGAGGCTTGCTTGTCATCCCGGCTACTCGGGAGGCTGAGGCGGGAGGATTGCCTGAGCCCAGGAGGCCGAGGCTGCGGTGAGCCTTGATCGTGTCACTGTGCTCCAGCCTGGACACCAGAGTGAGACCCCGACTCAAAGAAAAAGGATCTCGGAGCCGGGCTCGGTGACTCAGCCTGTAATCCCGCACTTTGGGAGGCTGAGGTGAGTGGAT
>NW_007067751.1:9824-10810 GCF_000164805.1 Carlito syrichta | reverse complement strand
CACTGCACTCCAGTCTGGGCGACAGAGTGAGATTCCAACTCAAAAAAAAAAAAGAAAAAAGAAAAAGAAAAAGGATCTCAGGCTGGCTGGAGCCTTAGGCTGGGGGCAGGCCTGGGGACCACCTTGGGTTTTAGTAAGCACCAAGGAGGCTGGAGGCCCAACAAGGGTCGGGCCCCCAGAAAGGAGTCACCAGGACCCGTGTCTCAGCCGGACGGAAGAAGACTCTCCGAACACAACTAGCCTGTTCTGAAAAGGAGCGGGTGGTCTGAGAGGCAGCGAACCCCTGTCCTCACCGGAGACCCGGCAGAGCTGAGCACTTGACAGTGGAGGGGCCCTGCTGACCCTGATACAGCCCTGCCAGGGCCCTGGCTTGTCTCCAGCGGGATGCCAGGAGCAAGGGTGACCCCCCCAATCCTGGGTACCCCCCCAGCCAAGCCACTTTGGGCTCTCTCCTCCCCCGCAAAATCTCAGGATTGCCCATCACTGACGGGAAGGGCAGGTGTGGAGTGAGCCCCCCAATGGCTGCCCATGGGCAAGGGGCACCCCAAGATCCAGCTCAAATGGGGAAAGAGGGGGTGGCCCTCACCCCTCCATGGCCGCTCCCTTGTGCCTGGGCCCTGCTCTTACCTGGGCACCCCAGCTCTAGAGGCTCTAGAAGCTTCCCTCGTCCTGACCCCCTTCTCAGGAGGGGTCTCTGGCCTCATCAGACACCCTGGAGAAACCCGGGAGGTGTCTTACACCCCAAACCATGCCCTACACCCAAGTTCGACGGCCAGTCCTCAGCCCCTTGCTCAGGGGGGCCTCAGACGGATCGGAGGGCCCCCACCGGGCCCCGAAATCCGGCCTCCAAGGGTTTGGTGTGGGCTTGTCTGCGGTCAGGCATCCGGGGCCCGCACGCCATGTCCTCCCCGCCTGCCTCCACACCCTGTGTCGCCTCCCGGCGATGCCATGGCCACCCCCCCGCCGGCCACCCCGTCCGGCACCTC
>NW_007067751.1:7904-9225 GCF_000164805.1 Carlito syrichta | reverse complement strand
CCAAAGCTCAGAGGGATGGGGAGGCCTGAACCCCCCCCCCGCCACACTCAGGGGCCCTGCAATCCCTCAAAGGCCCTCGGGATGTTTTCTTTTCTTTTTTTTGCAGTCAGGGTCTCACTGTGTTGCCCAGGCTGAAGTGCAGTGGCACCATCGGGGCTCACCACAGCCTTGACCTCCTGGGCTCAGGCGATCCTCCCACCTCAGTCTCCCAAGAAGCTGGGACTACAGGTGTGCACTACCACGCCCAGCTAATTTTTCTTTTTTTGAGTTGGAGTCTCACTCCGTCGCCCAGGCAGTGGCACACTCACAGGCCACCGCAGCCTCGACCTGCTGGGCTCCAGCGATCCTTCCACCTCAGCCTTCCAAGTAGCCAGAACTTCAGGCGTGCCCTACCATGCCCAGCTAATTTTTTTTAATTGTAGAGACGAGGTCTCATCAAGTTGCCCGGGTGGGTCTCGAACCCCAGGCAATCTCCTCGCCTCGGCCTCCCAAAGTGCTGGGATGACAGGCTGAGCCACCGAGCCCAGCCTAATTTTTCTAATTTCTGTAGAGACGAGGTCTCACTTTGTTGCTCAGGCTGATCTTGAACTCCTGGCCTCGACTGATCCTCCCACCTCGGCCTTCCAAAGTGCCGGGATGACAGGCGTGAGCCACTGTGCCCAGCCCCCGGGATGTTTTCTGAAGGCAGCAGCAGAGGTGACACCGTCTCAGGACCTGCCCACCAACCACACAATCAACAAATCTTTACTGAGCACCTACTGTGTGCCATGCCCTGCTCTGAATGGGAGACAAAGCAGCAAACAGGACCCAAAGGCCCGGGCCCCGTGGTGCTCACATTCTCCTGGTAAGTGTTGAGTAAATATTTGTGGTTGCTTGATGAAAATCCAGGAGGCAGGTCGTGGTGGCTCATGCCTGTCATCCCAGCACTTTGGGAGGCCCAGGGGAGAGGATTGCCTCAGTCCAGAGGTTGGAGACCTGCCTGGGCAGCTTGGCGAGACCTCATCTCTACAATAAATCAAAATAGTAGCCGGGCGTGTGCGCCTGTGGTTCTGGCTCCTTGGAAGGCTGAGGCGGAAGGATCGCCAGAGCCCAGCAGGTCGAGGCTGTGGTGGCCAGGAGCCTGCCACTGCACTCTGGTCTGGGCGACAGAGACTCCAACTGAAAAAGAAAAACTTATAAAGAAAGACTCTGGGGGAAGGGGAGGGGAGGGTTGGAGGGCGGAGGCAGGGGGATGGAGAGAATCCCCTTTACTGAGTAGCTGTGGTCCCAGCAGCCCCCAGCCCTGGAGAACTCCACGGAAGAGGCTGCCTGGTCTGAGGTC
>NW_007067751.1:1244-7823 GCF_000164805.1 Carlito syrichta | reverse complement strand
GAGGTCTTGGGGAATGCCGGCCCCCATTCTCGGAGATGGAGGGGCCCACGGGGTCGCAAACAGCTGGGTCCTCTGCGCTCAAGCCCTCTCTCAGTGGTGCCAGGCAGAGGGCCGTTTGATGCCTGCCGGGTTTGGGGCCATCTGAAGTCCATTACGGCAGCTCCGGGGGCTTCTCCAACGCCCCCTTTCCCACCTGTTTTCAGATACTCCAGGAAGACGGAGGGGAATCTCCAGAGCCCGGACAGGGCCAAGAGCAGAAATCCTTTAATTAGCTTTCTCTTGGATCAGGGCCCTGGCGAACGAACGGGTCACTGGGGGTGGGGCGGGGGCAGGAGAAAGGGACTGAGTCCCCTCTAAAGCAGAGTTGACAAGCCCCGGGTGAAGGGCTGAGGGGCTGTCGCCAGGGACGGGCCCTCCCCGGTCTGCGGCGCCTTGGGGCTGGCAGATGGAACTTGCCACCGGGGGGACGCAGAGATGTGCTTGGCCGAGCCCGCGGTCCCCGGGAAGCTGGCGCAGAGATGCTTGGCACGGGCCAGGCTGTGTGCCCGGGGTCTCCTGATGAATGTGCTCCAGCCCCATGTGACCGTCCAGAGCTGCAACTTCGTAATTAGGGGGGATTTCCTGAGGCGGTGCCCATCTGTGAGAACCAAGGCAGCGTAGGCCCGGTGGCGAGAGGCACCAGGCATCTGTCACCGTGCTCCCTCCTCGCGGTGGAGGGGGTGGGCACGGGAAGCTTGCTCGTTCCCATTTTAAAATGAGCAAACTGAGGCCCAGACCTCAGTGGCTCGTCTGAGGCCACAGGATCGGGGCAAGCTTTGGAACCGGGTCTGTCCAGGAACCGCCCACGGCCCAGGCCCTGGCGCCCTGAGGCCTCGCAAAGACATCTGAGGGTCTGGGAGCCCCTGCCGGAAATCCCTAAGGGGAATCGGTCCTCCCCTGGAGGACCCCCTGCAGGAAGCCTTCCCAGACCAGCCCTCAGCACCTTGGAGTCCCCCGAGGCTCTCAGTGCCCCAAATACAGTGGGCAGGGGCCGGGTCCAACCGTCTCATACCCTTTGTGTTCTGTTTTGTTTAAGTCGGGGTCTCGCTTTGTTGCCCAGGCTGGAATGCAGTGGTGCGATCACGGCTCATTGCCGCCTCCGCCTCCTGGGCTCAAGGGATCCCTCCCCCTCAGCCTCCCGAGTAGCTGGGACTACAGGTGCACGCCCCAAGCCTGGCTCATTTCATTCCTTCGAATGAGGGAAGAAAGGCCATGTCTTCCTCCAGCAGGAAAGAGGAGGCTAGCGGGAGGCTGGGGGTGCAGGCTGGGCAGGGCAGGGACAGAGAGAGCCAGGAGGTGGCTGCTGGGAACCCCAGGAGCCAAGCTCTGGGCCGGCATCTCCCCTGGGCTGGTGTCTCCTGCTGGTCGGCTTTGTTCAAGGAGGCAGGCGTGTGTGTGCGCTTCCATATCGCAGATCCCAGGCGCAGGGGCTCATGCCTGTAATCCCAGCACTTTGGGAGGCCAAGGCGGGAGGACTGCTTGAGGTTAGAAGTTCAAGACCAGCTCAGGCAACATAGCGAGATCCTGTCTCTATAAAAACTAAAAAAAAAAAAAATTAGCCAGGCGTGGTGGCGCGCACCTGCAGTCTGTTACCGGGGAGACCGAGGTGGGAGGATCACCTGCACTCAGGCGGTTGAGGCTGGGGTGAGCTGTGATTGTGCCACTGCACTTCGGCCTCCTGGGACAGCGTGAGACTCCGACTCAAAAAACAAAAATGAAAGACTCGGAGAGCCAGACTCCTGGGACGGCAGCCGCCTGAAGCATGACTTGCGTGCTGCCCCCGAGCGCCCAGTGAAAGGCAGCGCCCCTGGGGTCCCGCCACGCTGGGCCCACAGACAGGGCCCCATCCACGCGGGGAGGCGGGAGAGGCACCCAGGCCTGTGGGGGCGTCCCTGCCACTGTCCCCGCCAGCCTCCCTTCACGCTGAGCAAGCTGAGCTCCGCCCAGAGCCAGCTGCCTCAGGGTCCCTGCCCAACTCTCCAGAGTCTTCCCCCGGGGCAGGTGGGCACAGGTGACTGTGTAGCACCCTAGGGTGTCCCGGCTGCACCAGCCACATCTCTCTTGCTCGCCTTTGCAGCCCCAGCACCCGCTGAATGAATGAATGAATGAATGCAGCACCCAGATCAGGAAACGCTCCTGGAAGCTTCCAGGCTCAGACCTGGAGGGTGTTCAGAGTCAGCCAAGCCAAATCGGAGGACAGGGTGGCCCTGGCCGGGAGGGGAGAGAGGCCACCCAGTCGTGACGCCTCAAATCATTCCGCCTGGCCAGAAGGGAGGGGCCGGAGGGGAAATGAAAGGGCGGAGGCAGGGGGTTCCGGGGCTGGGTGCCAAGGGGGGCATCGGGGCATGCAGAGGGCTGAGGGCACTCCTGGGGCCAGACTCCTCCCCCCCACCAGCTGAGAATTCCAGGGGTGTCGGAAGAAGCCGCGACAAAGGTTGGGGCTGCCCAACTCTAGTCCCTACGAATACCCACCCTGAGTGTTCAGTGCGCCCCAGCATCCACCAGCAGAGAGGTGAATCCCAGAACCAGGAAGCGACACCCCCCAAGAGCGGAAAGACCCCAGTCACAGCCAAGGAGCTGCGTGCTGACACTCCCAGCATGCACCTCTCCAGCGGGTGAAGGATGACGTCTCTTCTTTCAATTAGCCTTTTCTTGATTACTAGCAAAGTTCTGCATCTTTTCACTTGTTTTCTGGCCATTTGTTTTCCTCCTACCGGGAACTGCCTGTCCGCATCCTTTGCCCATTTTTCTTATTGATTTGTAGGCGCTCTTCGCATATTAAGAGAGGCACGCAGAAGCCGACTTCTCCTGGGCCCTCACGGCCTCGGTCCCGGGCAAGGGAGGAAGTTGGGTGCAGGTCTCTGTGTGTGCCTGCCGGGTCTCGGCCCCCCGCCCGCTCCCAGCGAGCCAACCGTGTCAGAAAATGAAGCTCCTTCCTCAGGCGGGAGACCCTGCCAGGCCCGCCTCCCGCTGGCCAAACCCACAGGGCTGGTTTTTAACTTACACTGAGAAGCACACGCTGCCAGTGGCTGGCGGGGTGCCCCGGATGGCACCCAGGGGGAGCCAGCTGGCACAGCCGGGCATCCAGGAGGCTGTGATGACTCTCGTCATCCCAGACCAGTCTGCCGGGGACCATCTGACAAAGGGCCCGGGCCCTCCTCGGGCCGACCCCCTGCTAGGATTCCGGGGCCCCCTCCCAGTCCCGGGACACACACTGCCTGCCCCTCCCCCGCCTGCCGCACCTTCAAAGGGGCGACCCCCGGCCCGCGGGGGTCCCCTGAGCCCCGCCCCCTTGCCCTCGGCCACCGAGTCCCTCCAGGCCAGAGCGAGCCCCCCGTTTTATTCCTCTGCTAGCACCCCCTGTTTCAGCTGACAAACACCACAGGCCATAAAGCCGATTTCCAAAGCCTAGAAAGGCAATCACATTTAGGGGGCAGGAAAAATAAAGCTCCTCCTCCCCCGGAATAATGGCTGCCGGGAACCCTTGGGGGGGCCCCCTCTCATGGCTGGGGGGCGGCCGGGCCAGCCTGCAGCCTCCCGCACTCGGTGGCAAAGGGCCGCCCCCCACATTCCCGGGGCCACTGCAGCTGGAGAGACTGCCAACTGCCGGCTTCACCTCATCCCTGACCCCCGGCTCTGTGGCCCCCTGAGGACCCGGAAAGCCGGGCTGCCCCCCACCACGCCCACCCCTTCACTCCATGCCCCCTGAGCTCCTGGCAGGGATCCCTGGGCAGCCTCCACCCCTGACTGCAGGCGGCCTCCACCCCGGTCAAAGTCGCCCCGGTTGCAGGCAGTCCGGGGGCATCCTGGGTGGCCCAGCCCACCGTCCTGCTCCCTGCCGTGCTTGGGCGAACCCCCTGGGAGGACAAGTCCACGGAAGTAGCCACTGTGACCTCGTGATGGCAGAGGGGACGGGGTCCCTAGCCGGGCCTGAAGGCTCAGCACTCTCGCAAGCCTCCAGACACCCCCCTCCTGGGCCGTCACCAAGCCCGCAAGCCAGAACGACACCCAGGGTGGCCACTGTGTGCTCCCTCCACCTCGCTCCTTCATTCACTAACTCACTCATTCATTCATTCAAAGGTACCGCCCAGGATACGCGGTGAAAAGATCTGGGCTCAAGGCCCTGGATCCCAGACAAGCCACACCACAGCAGCCCAAGCTGAAAAGCAGGACCAGCCCAAGTCACGATCACGATGACCGTTGTGGGCGGAGAAAATCGCTGGACGGCGGGGGGAACCCTCAGGCGTTGCAGGGCTGGGGCTGGGAAAGCAAGGCGCAGGGGAGGTGGCCTGCCCAGAGGCGGGAGGATGGCCCAAAGGACTCCAACAGCCCTTCCAGGCAAGAAGGAAGCATGGCCAGGAGACCAGGCGCGGGGGGCTGGAACGGCCATCTTGGGGGCAGATCCATTGTGGGGGGCCGAGCGGGATCCCCCGGGTCTGCGGGGCTCCCAGGTGGCTTCCAAGACCCCCGGGCTTAAAACACGCGGGGACATGGAATTGGCCACGGGCTCGGCCTCCGCCTCCGCTCAACTGCAAAGAGCGGGGGAGAACCGAGAAGGGCCCCCCTCCAGGCACGGGGCCTCCCAGGGCCTCTGCGGGACAGGAGGGCCGGACAGTGGGGGTGCCGGCCGCGGAGCCGCGGGGCGCAGCGGGGCTGAGAGCCACGTGTGCATGAGAGCCCGGCGGTGGCACCGGGACCGATGCGGCTGCCTGTGTGTCTCTCAAGGCGAGATGAATCTCCGGGCTGCTTTTCTCAGCAGGAACAAGGCTTCTCTTCAAATCGGTGGTGACACATTTTTAAACTCCGATACGAAGGAGGGAGAGATTTTGCCAGCCCCCTGGGGGCAGCCCTTATTAGTCACAGGCGCATCTGCAAGAAACCACGGCAGCAGACCCCGTGGGCCCAGGCACGGCAAGAGGCCCGGAGGCCGGGCTGGCTGCCACGCACCCCAACAGTAGCAAATAAGAGGGAGGGGACCTCCTGAGCCGGGAGCAAAGCCATGTGAGGGGAAAGGGAGCTCTGGAGACCACCTGCAGGAAAAATAAAGGACAGCTGGTAAAAATACTAGAGAGGGGGAAGGAAGAAAAAAGAGTAACGAGAAAAGGAGGCGTCAAGCTGAAATGAAAACTGACTTCAGGTCTGGAGTTATGGAACCTAAAATCCTGTTTCCTATTTTGCAATGGCTGCTAGGAGGCTCAAAGGTGCATCTCTGAGTCAGCTGCCATAGCCTTGCTCAGCCTCGTTTGGAGATGTCATCTGGGCTGGGGCCAGGATAGGATAGCAGGAGCCAGGCTCCCCCAAGCTGCCACCAAGAGCGCAAACAACAAGGGCAGGCACGAATGGCCATCGCTCGGTAGGCCAGATGCCAGCATCAGGCGGCGGGTGCCAGGGCCGAGAGAGGGCCCTGCCCAGGGCATCCAGGCCAAAGGGTTCCTTCCCAGTGTGACCATGAGCACAGGGCACATTCTTAGGCGACACCCGTGTCAACGTCACCCCTGGTGGCTGGGTTCTTTTTGTTCCTGTTTTAATGGTTCCCATTTTTGCTGTTCCTGTTTTTCAGTGGAAATAAGTAGGATAACCACTTAAAAAATCAGTTTCAGGCCAGGCGCGGTGGCTCACGCCTGTCATCCCAGCACTTTGAGAGGCAGAGGTGAGAGGACTGCCTGAGCCCAGGGGTTCGAGACCAGTTTGGGTAACTTGGCAAGACCTCGTCTCTACAAGCAATCAAAAAACTAGCCGGGCATGGTGGCTACTTGGAAGGCCAAGGCGGAAGGATTGCCTGAGCCCAGAAGGTCAAAGCTGTGGTGACCGTGAGTGTGCCCCTGTGCTCGGGTCTGGGCGACAGAGTGAGACCCTGACTCAAAAAAAAAAAAAAAATCAATTCCAGCTCGCACGCCCGCTTCCTCGGTGATCACGTCACCACTGATGGAGTTCCCGTGACATGTCAGACACACGCAGGGGACATCGCCACTCTCCCGGGTTTACAGATGAGGAAATGGGGGTTCAGGGGAGAGGTGTACCCCAGTCAAGGTCACAAGCCCCCCTAAGTGGCCACAGCAGGACTTGGACCCAGCCCGGTCCTGCCCGTCCCCTGACGAGTCCCCACCCCCAAACACGGCACCCTGCTCTGCGCACGGGGGCGTCCCACCCTTGCCAGGAGGCCGAGACCAGGGAGGCGTCCGGTGACCCTCCAAAGTCCCTCCCCGCACCCCTCGGCCCTGCCTGGTCCCACACCGGCCCCACCCTCCCGCGACCCTCGTGGGGAGAGTGCCCCGCCGGCTGCCAGACGGGATTGAGCAGCCCTTGACGACGGAGGCTGCCACGCTCCCATCGCAGATGTCAATTTCTGGGCCATTTGCCGCGTAGATTTTAATGTTCCTGTTTTTCCTCAACATCCTCAGCAAGGTAGCTCTTGCTTTTCAAAGAGATGTGGCGTTTGATGGTGTCTCAGCCGAACGTCAAGTCCAGCCAGGCAGCAGTAATGAAACGCACGCGGGGCCCCCGGCCGCGGCGTGGCTGACAGGCGGCCCCTTCCTGCCC
>NW_007067751.1:0-1024 GCF_000164805.1 Carlito syrichta | reverse complement strand
CGGGTCTTGGCAGCGGAAGGGAAGCCGGTGACCGGTGACCTCCCGGCCTGGTGACCTCCCAGCTCGCCTGTCCAGACCAGCTCTGTGTCCCTGCGCCCAGCCGCCCAGGTCTGCAGCCCACAGGCCCTTGGTTCCCGGGTCCTCACGAGCTTCCTTCCATGTCCCAGTACCCTGGTATGGATATAAGTAGCTCTGTCCCCTTCCCTACCCGGAGTGGACAAAGCAGAAACCCCCACGCGGCCAGGCCCACAGGGGCCACCGCTCCCACGTAAGGGGAGTCCTAAGCAGCCGCCGGTTCCTGCGTTTTCGTGTCCTTCTTGGGGACCCACTGTGCGGGCACCCTCGGCTGTCCCCACCGTGGAGGGGCCGCCCCATCCCGGGGCGGAGACCCGGAGTGCATGGACCTGCCTCGCCCATGAGGGGCTCTGAGTCTAGTGTGGTGACAGAGTGAATTCCTTCACTCAGAAGAATCGTCAAGCCGGGCACGGTGGCTTGCGCCTATAATCCCAGCACTTTGGGAGGTGGAGGTGAGAGGACTGCCCGAGCTCATGGGTTCGAGACCCGCCTGGGCAACTTGGTGAGACCTCGTTTCTACAATAAATCAAAATATTAGCCAGGCAGGGTGGTGCGTGCCTGTAGTTCCAGCTACCTAGAAGGCTGAGGTGGAAGGATTGCTGGAGCCCAGCAGATCGAGGCTGCGGTGGCCATGAGCATGCCACCTGTACTCCAGCCTGGGCAATGGAGTGAGACTCCAACTCAGAAAAAAAAAAGAATAAGAATAATTGTATTCGGGCACAGTGGCTCATGCCTATAATCCCAGCACTTTGGGAGGCCAAGGCAGGAGGATCATTTAAGGTCAGGGGTTTAAGACCAGCCTGGGCAACATAGCAAGACCTCGTCTCTACAAAAAATTTTTAAAAATTAGCCAGTGTAGCCAGGTTCGGTGGCTCAGCCTGTAATCCCACACCTTTAGGAGGCTGAGGTGAGTGGATTGCCTGAGCCCGCAGGTTCGAGACCCGCCTGG
>NW_007067750.1:0-2144 GCF_000164805.1 Carlito syrichta | reverse complement strand
TAGCCAACTAGCTAGCCAGCAGCTAGCCAGCTCACTCACTCTCTGACGTAACTAGCATGCAGGCTGCTAGGAATCTGACTTAAATTAGCTAGCTACCACCTAGCCAGGTGGCTAGCCAGCTGATGACTACCTAACTTAACCAGCTAGGCAGCTGGCTAGCCACCTAACTATACAAGCAAAATACCAAGCTAGCCAGTTGGCTACTCACATGAATTAACTAGCTGACTTAACCAGCTAGACAGTTCACTAGCCAGCTGACACACTAGCTGACTTAACTACTTAGCCATCGGCCTCCACTATCTGACCTCACTAGGTAGCCAGGTGGCCAGCCAGCTGACTTAACTAGCTAGCTACCTATGTATCCCACTGGCTTGCCAGCTTACATAACTACCTAACTACCTAGATAACCAGCTGGCTATCGAATTGTTTTATCTAGATTACTAAACTAGCTAGCCAGCTGACTAGCCAGCTGATTAATAAGCAAGCTACTCACATAGGCAGCTGTCTAGCCAGCTCACTTAACTAGCTGACTTAACTAATTAGCCAGCTGACTTAACTAACTGAATTTACTAGCTAGCTACCTAACTAGTCAACTGAATTTACTGGCTGAAATTACTTGTTATCTACCCAGGTAGATATCTACCCAGGTAGATATCTACCTAGCTAGTTGACTTAACTAGCTAACTAGCTGACATAACTAGCTGACTTAACTTGTTAGCTACCTAACTAGCCAGCTGACTTAACTAGCTGAAATAACTCACTAACCAGCTGTATAGCCATCTGATTAACTAGCTTTTTAACTAGCTAGCAAGCTGGCTAGACAATTAACTTAATGAGGTGACTCTTCTAGGTAGCCAGCTGGTTAGCCTGCTGTATTAACTAGCTAGGTATCCTGCTAGGCAGCTGGCTAGCCAGCTGACTTAACTAACTGACATAACTAGCTAGCAAGCTGATTTAACTAGCTATCTTAACCAGCTAGCCAGCTGGCTACCCAGCTGACTTAACTAACTAGCTACCTAGCTGGCAGCTGAGAAGCCAACTGAATCAACGGGCTCACTTAACTAGCTATCCCGCTTGCTAAGCAGCTGACTTAACTAGCTTGCTACCTAGCTAGCCTGCTGGCTAGCCAGCTGACTTAACTCGTTGACTTAACCATCTTGCCAGCTCGCTAGCCATCTGACTCAACTAGATGAATTAACTAGCTCTGTACCAAGCTAGCTAGCTGGCTAGCCAGCTGAATTAACAAGCTGACTTATTTAGCTAGCCAGCTGGCTAGCCAACTGCCTTAAATATCTCACTACATAGCTAGTCTGCTGTCAAGCCACCTGACATAACTAGCTGACTTACATAGCTGGCCTGATTGTTAGTCAGCTGAATTAACTAGCTTGCTATATAGCTAGCTAGCTGGCTAGCCAGCTAGTTAGCTGAGCTAACAAGTCAGCTGACTAGTTAGCCAACTAGTCTGCCATTTGGTTAACTGACTTTACTAGTTGACTGGCTAGGTGGCCATCCAGTTTGCTGACTTAATTAGTTGGCCAGCAAGTGAGCTGAGGGGTGAGATGACTTTACTGGGTGACAGCTATCTAGCCAGCATGCTAGACAGCTGAATTAAATATCTAGCTACCTTAGTTAACCAGCTGTCAAGCCAGCTTACTTAACTAGGTTACATAACTAGCTAGCCAGCTGGCTAGCAGGCTGATTTAACTGCTTAGCCACCTAGCTAGCCAGCTGGATTGCCAACTGACTTAACTAGCTAGCTACCTACATAGCCCACTGGTTTGCCAGCTGACTTAGCTACCTAGCTACCTAGCAAACCAGCTGGCTGGTGAGCTGACTTAACTAGGTTGTTTAACTAGCCAGCTAACTGGCTAGCCAGCTTACTTAACTAACTAGCTACCTAGATAGGCAGATGGCTAGCCAGCTGACTTAACTCGAAGACTTAACAATCTGGCAAGCTGACTTAACTAACTGACTTAACCAGCTAGCTACCTAGCTAGCCAGCTGGCATAGCTAGCTGTTTTAAGTAACTAGTTAACTATCTAGCTATCTAGCTAACCAGCTGGCTTAACTAGCTGACTTAATTGCTAGCTACCTGACATGACTAGCTGACATTTATCCAGCTTCCTATCTAGCTAGCTGACTTA
>NW_007067749.1:0-506 GCF_000164805.1 Carlito syrichta | reverse complement strand
TATCAGGCACGATGTTGAGAAAGACAAAGTAATTTTGTAAAACTGCCAATGTTCAGTATGGCTGGAGTACAAAGTACCTGCTAATGAGTGGTGGGCCTGGATCTCCTTCTCTCTCCTCCACTCAAGGACTTTGCTGCAGTATTGACAACTCTCCATTTTGCTGCAATTGTTCTTCTGTTCTGGATGATTTTCATTAATTTACAAACAAAGCAAAACAAGCTATCCAAAAATGCTTATCAAAATAAAAGCCCCAACATAAACAAACATAGAAAACCCTCTTTTTTGGCTACAGAAGCCTCTTCTACTACCTTATATGTCTTCTTCTTTTCCAGGAAACTCTTAAAAAGAGCTGAGTGTACTTGTTTCCACTAATGACTTATATTCTTGGTTAAAAAAATGCTTAATACAAATTACTTACAAAGTAAAAGATAATGAATAACTTATGTATTATACACACACACACACACACACACACACACACACACACACATATATATATATATATA
>NW_007067748.1:0-507 GCF_000164805.1 Carlito syrichta | reverse complement strand
TTTTTTGAGTTGGAGTCTCACTCGGTTGCCCAGACTGGAGTGCAGTGGCCGCTCCCGGCCTCCCAGTTAATACCTATTTGGTTTTCTCTTCCCTGAGATGTCCTCTCAGATCCTTGGCCTTGTAATGCGCTTTTTTTCACCCTAGAGTCCCCAGAGTCCCTATCTTATCTTTTCCATAAGTGGTGAAGGAACAGTTCATTGGGAACCACAGGGAATGAAATAAAGACACAAACTTTACAACTTACACAGAAATTCACTCAGAATAGTCCTCAGACTTACAATGCAAAAGACAAACCATGGGCTGAGAGAAAATACTGGAAAAATATATACCTGAAGGAGAATCTGTATTTAAAATAGACAAAGAATTCTTCAGACTCAACAATAAGAATATAGCCCAATTAAAAATGAGTAAAGTGGCTGAGCACAGTGGGCTCAAGCCCGTAATTACAGCACTTTGGGAGACCAAGGACAGTGGGTTGCCTGACCTGCCAGTTCAAGACCAACCTG
>NW_007067747.1:0-566 GCF_000164805.1 Carlito syrichta | reverse complement strand
TTAGAGGAATGGAATGGAATTGAGAGGAATGGATTGGAATGGAATGGAGAGATGTGGAAGTGAGAGGAGTGGTATTCAATGGAAAGGAGAGCAATGAAATGTAATGGAATTGAGATGAATGGAATAGAATGGAGTGGAATGAAATGGAATGTAGAGGAATGGAAGGAAGGGAATGAAGAGATACTGAGTAGAGAGAAATGCAATGGAATGGAATGGATAGGAATGGTTTGAAATTAAATGGAGTGGAATGGAATGGAAAGGAGAGGAATGCATTGGAATGGAGAAGAAATCCAATGGAATGGAGAGGAATGGAATGGAGAGGAATACAAAGAAATTGAATGGAAAGATGTAGCGTGGAGGGAATTGGAATGGAATGGAATGGAGATTAAAGGAATGGAAAGAATGCAAAGGAGTTGAATGGAATGGAATGGAATGAAGAGGAATAAAATGTAATGGATAGGAACGAAATGGCAAGCAATGGAAAGGAATGGAATGGAAAGATATGGAATAGAACGGAATGGAATGGACTGGACTGGAATGGAATGGATTATAATAGACAGGAGTGG
>NW_007067746.1:0-545 GCF_000164805.1 Carlito syrichta | reverse complement strand
CCCGCGGGCTCAGGCAACTCACTCACCTCGGCTTCCCAAAGAGCGGGATTACAGGCTGAACCACCGAGCCCGGCTTATGCATTCATTCTTAATGGTGTACCCATGATACATCCATCCATAATAGCTTAAAAGGATGCTGATGTGGAAATATCACCAAGATATTTATTGAGTGAAAAATATACACTGCAAAGTGATGCATATTTCATAAAAAACAAATGTATACATTTCAGTAGAAATATACACATATAATTTTTAGTAAAGGTAATAATAGCTGACATTCATTGTTCCTACCACTATTCTGAGATCTTTTAGTTGTCACAATAGCTCATGAATGGGATGTAATTTAAAGTTTACCTTACAGATAAGAAAACTGAAACAAAGAGTGGTTAAATAACTCATTCACTGTCCATCAATAAGTGATAGTAGGCACGTTCAAATTTAAGTACTAAAAAGATAAATAGGGAAATAGATAAATAGATAGATGATGAAGGAAACCAAGAGCACAAGCTAACAGAGTCCTTGTGTTCTTTGTCTTATGTTCAAGG
>NW_007067745.1:0-510 GCF_000164805.1 Carlito syrichta | reverse complement strand
GAACTAGTCGGCCTGTAAGTGAGCTGACTTGTCAGCTGACTTAACTAGTAGGCTGGCGAGAGAGCCGACAAATCAGCTGACTTACCTAGTTGGCCAGCAAATGAGCCAACTGGTCAGCAGACTTAACAAGTCGGCCAGCATGTGAGCTCACGGTTAAGCAGAATTTAGTGGGCTGGTGAGTGAACCAACAGAAGATTTAACTAGTTAACTTGCAATTAAGTCAATCAGTGAGCCAACTTAACTATTTGACCGCACAGTAAGCCAACTGGTGAGCTGCCTTAACAAGTCGACTGGTGAGCCAGCTGACCCATGATCTGACTTAATTAGGCATCTGGTGAGGAAGCCGATTATTTAGCTGATTTTTTTCCTGCAAGTGAGCTGACAAGTTAGTTGACTTTTTGACTGATGAGTGAGCTGAATAGTTTTCTGACTGTTTGGCAGTCGAGCAAACTGACTAGTTAGCTGACCTGATGGAAAGCGAGTGAACCCACTTTATCTGACCAGATAGCT
>NW_007067744.1:0-510 GCF_000164805.1 Carlito syrichta | reverse complement strand
CATGCACACATACACGCACATATGAACACATTCGCACATGTGTGCACACGTGCACACATGCAATATGCACGCGTGCACACAGATATGTGCATACACATATACACATGCATGCACATGTACACACAAACAGGCATACATACATATATACAGCATAAACAAATATACCATTATACACATATACATACACATATGTGTTCACACATGCATATCTATATACGTGCATACACATATACACGCACAGTCATGTGCCACACAATGGTGCTTTGGTTAACGACAGGCTACATATATGACATTGGCTTATAAGGTTTAAACAGAGTTGAGAAATTCCTATCACCTAACAGCATCATCACTGTTGTGATATCATAGCACGTGTTACTCATGTGTTTGTGGTGATCATAGCATGTGTTACTCATGTGTTTGTGGTGATGCTGATGTAAACAAACCTACTATAATGCCAGTCATATAAAAGTGGAGCATACAATTATGTACAGGACATAATACTTGACAGTG
>NW_007067743.1:0-514 GCF_000164805.1 Carlito syrichta | reverse complement strand
GTCTGGGTCTCACTGTTACCCAGGCTGGCTGGTAGTGGCACAATCATAGCTCACCACAGCCTTGACCTCCTAGGCTCAGGTGATCCTTCCCCCTAAGCCTCCTGAGTAGCTGGGACTACAGGCACGTGCCACCATGCCCAACTAATTTTTCTATTTTTTGGAGAGATGAGATCTTACTATGTTGCTTAAACTGGTCTCAAATTCCTAGGCTCAAGCAATCCTTTCACCTCAATTTAGAAAAAAAACTGCTATCACTGCGAGTAACAAGAAAACAATGAGTAAGATGGTAAATATTGTTTTTCACCACCACCACCACCACTACTACTACCACCAAAAAACTTAACCGGCATGGGTAAAACACAACATTTGTGAACAGCCCCCAGTGAAACCTCAGGGTTTATCATGCGCAGGAAGGACTGAGCAGGCAGACAATGTGCAGGGGGAACAGGCCAGCCAGGAGGGTGGTCTGGACCCTGAGAGAAGCAGGTGGACCCAAGGGGCTGATGGCAGACAT
>NW_007067742.1:0-557 GCF_000164805.1 Carlito syrichta | reverse complement strand
CCCGGAGCTGCCAGTACCTGCCTGTAACCTTGGGAGCACTTACTCAGAGGGGTCAGTGCTTAGATCTCCCTACATGACTGTGAAGTGAACGTGTACAGAATCTCACCAAGTGGTAACTCTATCTTGAGATTTGTGCAGTCTCCAGTTTCATGGTTTGGACTGAGGCTCTTGGACCTTCCAGCACGGTTGATCCTGCCTCTCCCCTCAAGGGCACAGATTCCTATTCGGGTGAAGTGATGTCCAGTAGAAAGTTGATGAAAAACACAGCCTCATTTAGAATTTTTCAGCAGCTACAGTCAAAAGAGGCAGGTAGAGCCTGCCTCTATGCTGGAAATCCCAAAATATGAGGGGAACTCCCCCAAAAAAATCAGTTATCATTTGGAGGGCAGACACCTTGTAGTACAGGCTTTTCCCACTATGTAAGTGTTCTAGGAACCAACCAGCATCAGTATACCAGCTAGCATTGTTGTGAGAGACTATGTTTGGCTTCAGTTATTATAATTTTTTTTTTTTTGGAGACTCAACACATTTGCCCATTTTATTATGGTGGTTTATGA
>NW_007067741.1:2070-4282 GCF_000164805.1 Carlito syrichta | reverse complement strand
TGACATAACTAGCTGACCTAACCAGCTAGATAGCTGATTAGCCAGGTGAATTAACTATGTAGCTATCTAGTTACCCATTTGGCTAGCCAGCTGACTTAACTAGCTGACATCTCTAGCTAGCAAGGTGGTTAGTCAGCTGAATTAACTAGCTAGCTACTGATGTATACCACTAGCTTACCAGCTGAATTAACTACCTATCTACCAAGCTCAACAACTGGCTAGGGAGCTGACTTAACTAGGTGACTTAACTAACTATCCAGCTGACTAGTCAGCTGACTTAACTTGTTAGTTACCAAGATAGGCTGCTGGCTAGCCAGCTGACTTAGCTAACTGACTCAACTAGCTAGCCAGCTGACTTATTATCTGATTTAACTAGCTAGTCAGTTGACTGGCCAGCTGAATTAACTAGCTGACTTAACCAGGTAGCCAGCTGGCTAGCCAGCTGAATTAACTAGCTAGCTACATACCTAGCCAACTGGGAAACTGGATGAATTAGCTAGCTGATTTAAATAGCCAGCCAACTGACAAGCCAGCTGACTTAACTAGCTTGGTACCCAGTTATCCAGCTGGCTAGCAACTGAATTAACTAGTTGACATAACCAGCTAGCAAACTGGCACAACTTACTGACTTAACTTATTAGACAGCTGGCTACCAAGCTGACTTAACTAGCTCTCTACCTAGCTAGCAAACTGGCTAGACAGCAGACTTAAGTAGCTGACTTAATTATCTAGCCAACTGGCTAGCCAGCTGACTTAACTAGCTATCTTAAATAGGTAGCCTGCTTGCTAGACAGTTAAATTAAATATCTTGCTATATAGCTAACCAGCAGACTAGCTAGCTGACTTTAATAGGTGACTTAACTAGCTATCAGCTAACTAGCCAGTTGGATGGCTAGGTACCTAGTCGTGGATATCCAGCTAACATAAATAAATGGCTTTACTAGCTAGCCAGTGGACTAGATAGCTGACTTAACTATCTATCTACCTAGCTAGCCAGCTGTCTAGTAAGCTCACTTAACTAGGTGAATTACGTAGCTGGGTAGCTGGCTAGCAGTCTGATCTAACTGCCAAGCTGTCTAGCTAGACAGAAGGATAGCCAGCTGAGTTAACTAGCTAGCTAACTACAAAACCCATTGGATTTCCAGCTGACTTAACTACTTAGATACATACCTAACCAGCTGGTTAGTCAGCTGAGTTAACTAGGCTACTTAACTAGCTAGCTGACGGGCTAGCCAGCTGACTTTAGTAGCTAGCTACCTAGATACGCAGCTGGTTAGACTGCTGATTTAGCTCGCTGAATTAACTAATGAGAAAGCTGATTTTACTGGCTGACTAAACCAGCTAACTACCTAGGAAGCCAGCTGTCTTAACTAGCTGTCTTAACTAGCCAGCTACCTAGCTAGTGAGCTGACTTAATTAGCTAACTTAGTTAGCTAGCTGACATAACTAGCTGACTTATACAGCTAGGTCTCTAGCTAGCGTGCTGATTTAACTAGTTGATATAACTAGCTACCCTGATGGATAGCCATCTGACATAACTAGGTTTTTAACTAACCATTTGGATAGTCAACTGATTTAACCAGCTGACATAAATAACTAGTCAGCTAGTTTCCTGCTGACTTAAATAGCTGACGTAACCAGCTAGTCAGCTGACTTAACTACCAATCTGACCTATCTAGCAAGCTGACTGGTCAACTGACTTACCTAGCTGACTTAAGCTAACAAGCTGGCTAGGCAGCTCATTAAACTAGCTAGCTACCTACCAAGTCAGCAGGCTAGCCAGCTGACTTAACTAGCTGACTTGAACAGCTACCCTGCTGGCTAGCAATCTGGCTTATCTAGCTAGCTAGCTACCTACCTAGCCAGCTGGCTAGACATCTGACTAAACTAGCTGACTTAACCAGCTAGCCAATTGGCTATCCAGCTTACTTAACTCGAGGACATCACTATCTAGCCTGGTAGCTCTCTGTCTGACTTAACAAGCTAGCTACCTACCTTGCCAGTTGACTAGCCAGCTCTCTTATTTAGCTGAATTAACCATCTGGCTAGGTGGCTAGCCAACTGACTTAACTACCTCGATACCTAGCTAGCCAGTTGGACAGCCAGCTGTTTTAATTAGCTGAATTAACTAGCTAGCTATCTAGCAATACATCTGACTTAAATATTTGGCTAACTAGCTAGCTACCTAGCTACCAGCTGGTTTAAACAGTTA
>NW_007067741.1:0-1065 GCF_000164805.1 Carlito syrichta | reverse complement strand
TAGTTAGCTGTTTTAACACATTGGCTAGCTACATGACTGACTTGTTAGCTAGCTTAACAAGTTGGCCAGCAGTCGGAAACTAGTTAGCTGTGTTAGATACCTGACTGATGAGATGGCCCACTAGTCAGCTCTGTTAACTAGTTTGATGGCTGGTGTGCTGACCTAACTAGACGGCCAATTTGTAGGTGGATTTGTTAGATGGCCTAACTTGTCGGCGACAAGTTCGCTGGGCTAATTTTCGGCTGACTAGTTGGCCTAATATTCGGCAGATTGGTTAGCTGACTTAATTAGTTGGCCAGTTAGGTGGCCAATCGGTGAGCTGACTTAACTAGTTGGTCAGCGAGTGAGCTGACAGGTGAGTTGATTTAACTCATTGTCTGGAGAGTAAACTGACAGGTGAACTGACATAACTAGTCAGCCAGCGAGTTAGCTGACTCCTCAGTTGACTTTATTCGACTGACGAGTGAACTGACTACTCAGCTGACTTTAGTTGACTGGTGAGTGAGCCGACTGGTAACAGGACTTATTCAGCTGACCAAGGAGCCAACTGGTGAGATGATATAACTAGTCGACCAATGAGTGAGGTGACCAGCGAGCTGCCTTAAATATTCAGCTGGTGTGCAAGCATATTAGTGAGATGAGTTATCTAGTCAGCTGGAGAGCAAGCCGACTAGCTAGCTAACCTGTTGGCCTGTGAGAGAGCAGACAAGTTAGTTGACCTGTTGACTGATGAGCAAGCAGACTATTTGCAGCCAGTCGGCAGGCAAGGGAGCCGACTAGTTAGCTGACCTCTTGGAAAGAGAGCTATCCCACTAGTTAGATGACAAGCTAGCTGAGTTTCTAGCCAACTAGTTCGCTAAGTAGCTACCTGTCTTGCTAGCTGACTTAACTAGCTAGCTGTCTATCTAGATGGCTATCTAACTGACATAACTGGATACAAAACATGCTATCTAGCTGTCTAGCAAGCTGACTTAACTAGCTAGCTAACAGGCTAGTTAACTGGATAGCTGCCTTAACTAACCAGTTGACCAGCTAGCTAGCTGACTAGCAAGCTGGATACCTAGC